>NC_072775.1:30247769-30547769 GCF_022539595.1 Amphiprion ocellaris
GCTTCATGATGAATCAAGTGCCTATAAAAGGGTGTAGCTCATGTTGCTCAATGTGTGTGGGATGTAGCGTAATTGTTGCTAATTATGGGCGCTCTGGACACAGAGTTGTAAAGTAAAGAATACAGAACAGCTGCAACCACTACATGGTCTTCACAGCTACCATTATTTGTTGTGTGGTTGGTCTGGTGCCCAGTCTGTAGCAGTGCTGCTGCACTCGAATAAACTCTGATTAAAAAGTACAAATCAGCATGCACAGGAAATAAAAAGACACATTTCTCATCTTGATTATAATTTAGAGGCATAATTTCGGTTTTGCAAGAAAATATTTTGATGGATGTTCCTTTTTAGGTTTGTAATCACATCTGTCATTGTAATATCCTGCTGTAATTTCTATTTATACTGTAATATTCTGCTAGTTTTTACCAGTCTAGTTACTTTTAAACCGCTGCCTGGTTTGTTAAAATTTGAAAGACCAAGAATGTGCCCTTTACATGATATAACAAGGAGTGTTGTTTTTTGTCATGATTTATTTTAGGCCTGTGAATATGAACATTGTTGAGGTCTCAGTATTGATTAGTACTCGGGTGAGAAGGGTGGATTTAATATTTTACTATCACCAGAGATGCAACTCACGATGATTATTCTTGTATTTTTTCAGATGCTAATTATTTTCTTGATGAATTGTTTAATATAAAATGTCAAATCGATAGGCTCCACACCAGTTTGCACAGAGGGTGACTGAATCCTTAAAAACAAGGTGTTAGGGTATCACTACACTTGAGCTATTTAGTCATGCGTTGCAGGGATATTTCAGCCAGACAGCCTTCTCCTGACAAAAACAATTGTGAAAAAAATGCCAAACTTGAAGAATTTATCAAGTTGGCATTTTCAAATTTTTTGTTTTGTCTGGCCAACATTTTAAACTAGAAACAATGAATTTCAGAATTTAATTCCTATAAATAACAAACACAACACAATATTGTACATTATCACTTTGATTTGTGTGAAAATGCTATTTCCAATGTAGCTAATTCAGTTAAAATCTTAAGTTTAATTGTCTATAACTTGATAAGATATTAGAGAAATAACTTGTATATACTTATTCATTTATATATATGTTTTCCTTGTGGGGAAATTGCGTGTTTCCTTTCTTGCCGTATATCTGAGGCACTTGGCTAATACGCTCTCGCTTAGTGTGGTTTTACAATGGAAAAGGAGTTGTAAACATTTCACTTCACAGATCGCTGGCATTCCTGGAGGCTGAAGTCATAATTTCAGAGATCAGTTTTGTAATGTATCTGCAGGATTGCAGCAAGAGAATTGCAAAATGTGTGTGTGTTTGTGAAGAATAATTCAATTTCTTATACTTTTTTTATGTAACCGTCTTAACGTTGTGATTAAATCTGTTTTTGAAGAGAAATCTGGACAAGAAGGCGACAGACCATAAAAAGAATATGTTGTACTGTCAGAGTTAAGAAACATTTTTGTGTTGCAACAAAGTTTTACATCAGATTATAACAAGATGATAGATGGCGAGTTAAAGCATGTGGTCTGCTTTCATGTACATATCTGACTATAAACACATTAAGCAGCGTTCAAGAGGCAAAATGCAGATCTTTGAACTATTGCACTGATTAAAACATGAAATATTTCTTTCCATGTTAGCTGTGATGCCATCTCTTTATATCAAAATAGCCCATGTGCAGTTGTTCCCTGAGGCAGTAAATGACTAAATCTCATTATGTTGCACTCCTGCTCACTGGAAAACCTTACTGCAGGGGTGCCAAACATGCGGCCCGCGGGCAAAAACCGGCCTGCCAGAGGGTCCAATCCGGCCCACAGGACAACGTAAAGAGAAAAAATTACAAACAAGACAATAACTGCAATTTGTAAATTTGTAAAACTATTAATTTAAATTAATTTCTAGACCATGACAAATTGTTTTGATCTTAAAGTAAAATACTAGATTGCTCATTGTTTTTTTGTCATTTTGTGTCTCATTTTTGTAATATTTTGTCTTGTTTTTGTTGTTTTTTCTCTTTTTCTGACTTTTATTGTTTGTCTCACATTTTTGTCGTTTTATGTTTCCTTTTTGTCTTGCTTGTGTTTTTTGTCTCATTTTTGTCATATTGTGTTTTGCTTTATTTATTGCTTTGTGTATCGTTTTTGTCGTTTTGTTTCACGCTTTTGTCCTTTTTTGTCTCGTGTCGTTTGTCCATTTTTTTGTTGCTTTGTAACTTTTTTGTCAAATTTTTTACTCTTTTTTTTGTTGTTTCGTGTTGTTTGCCTCATTTTTTCATTTTGTTTCTCGCTTTTGTCAGTATGTGTCTCATTTTTGTAATATTTTGTCTTTTTTTGTTGTTTTTTGTCTTTTTTAAAGTAAAATATTATATTGTTCAGTTCAAGATCCCTGCGACTAAATGTTTTGTTACTTTGTAGATACTCTGTCATCTGTAAGTTGTAATGTGTAAATGATACACTAAAGCATAATGTTATTGAAATTGAATTTATTTTTCTTCGCAAATTTCAGTTTATTCATAATGTTTTGTAAAAAGATAGTTCCTTAAATGTGAACATTTTCAGAATGCGCTTTTTTGTACTAAAACAAAGGTAAAATGTGGAGTTGTCGTCATTTATAGATTATTATGCTGAGATTTTACTGATCCAGCCCACTTGAGATCAAATTGGGCTGAATGTGGCCCCTGAACTAAAATGAGTTTGACACCCCTGTTGTACTGGAAATTAATTAATCTAGTAGTTCTTGCTTTATTGTGAAATTTACCCTCAAAGTTCACTACAGATAACACAACCTTTTAAACTAAGGATTGGCTTCATGGCATGCCTTGTGCTGTCATCACATGTTGACTTATGAGCATTTTTAAAATTGCTTTTAAAGAGAAACACTTCAAAGCTCAGGTTGGACAAGGTGTGCTGCAGCCTCGCCTCGTGTTGCAAGAGTTTGTGTGCACACGTGTGACTTCAGCAGGAAACTATGTGTGACTCGACTGATCTGGGCTGCAACATGCCTCAGGCACTGCTGGACTGTGGCTGTCATTAGCAGACCGAAGAGACGGGGTATAAGACAGAAAAACCGTAATGAAGTAAGTGGAAGAGGACAATGTGACTAACATTACTGTCCTCCTTCTTCTGTCTAATCTTTTGTGCTGCGCTGAGCTGGATGGTACATTCAGCCACTGAAGAGGATTAAATCTCATTCAGTTTGTGTCTTAGTTGTTTGCTGTGATTGGGTTAGTGGAGTATTAGGCTTTGAAAGACACTGTTGTCTTTGTTTGGTGCATGTTGCATAAGCGATAGATAAAGGGCACAAGTTTTCTCTGATTTATCTGTAGCTCAAGATTTTAATTTTGCATACCTGAGTTTGGGATTTTGAGGTTGCTGTATTTTTTGCATTGCCCCTCACAAAGATTAATATCGACAGCTTATTTATTATTGTGAATCTTTGCTTTTTTTGTCAATGTGGTTTGAATTTCTTTAGGTGAAAGGCCATTATTCTACAGTATACAACTTGGGAAATAATTACTTGACCACTCATTGTTTTATTTACTATGTCTACAACAAGTCTTCAGTGTTGATAATTTAGTTTCAATTTTATCATAGAAGGAAAAAAATATTACCTCTTCTAAAAGACAATAAAATGTATTATATTAATTTAATAATTCAATAAATTATGGTTTAAATAGGACATGCTGACACAAAAAAATGTCTAAATTCACACTAGAAGGGCAGAAACCTAATTTTTAATCACCAAATTTTGTGTATAAGCTTTATATGTAATGTCTGCAGACACATAAACACAGAACTTTGCTTTGCCACTAAGTGTTTTTAAGGATTTATTTTCTCCAGAGAACTTATTTCAGAGTAAAACATTATTTTTGAATGAAAAATACTAATGCACAGCCTGTCAAATCCGTTTTTACAAAAGAACAATGTAACTGTGATGCCAATTAGCTATTTTATTTCATTGTTTTGTTTGAAAAGCTGATAATATTGTTCACAGAAGTCGGTACAATAATTTCGCTCAGCATGGCATTGAGGTAAATAAAGAGACGTTTATTGTTAGAGGAAAGTTGTTGAATACAACAGATATATTTATTTCACATAATAATAATGAGTTTTGGTGTTTTGTTTAAATCCAACAGCATACAGTCAAGAGATACACAAAATAAAGAATAGAAGGAGGCAGATTATATACAACAGAGTTCACCTGTTTGTTGGTACACATATTAGACAACTAGACAATTCTGAGACTAATTTATACCCACATGGAATATAGAAGGACAATAGAAAGTAGCAAAAATACCTAAGAGAGTCTTTACAACTCTGGCAGGTAGTTGCCTCATTTCAAGTGGAAGCACGCTCTTCCCCCTCATGCAATACTTGGCTTAAGATCCTAAGTCACATCAAACTTGAAAAGATTAGATTTCCACTTCCAGACTCCAGTAAATCCTTTGACAAGACCTGGAAGCCCTTTATTGAGTATCTGAATAAGGGTTATCCATCCTGATGACAACTACATGCTCCCTTCCACCACCCACCCAACCATCCTCCTTTCTTCCACTAGTGCCTGAAGAATGAAAGTCTGGATGTCTGGGTGTATTTCAGTAGGTATTTAAAGGTTGGGTTAAAGTCAGTAAAAGTGAGGGTTTTTTTTTTATGTCTGCCAAATAATACAGAGTTCATTATAACACATTAGACATGTCACTGCTGACTGTCGACAATACTCAGGATTAATATGCAGTATGGAAACGTATGGAACTGGGTTTTAGTAATTTACCAGATCTGGAAAAGAATGTAAAATCTTGAATTTCTAAGAATAAATCAACCATACAAGAAAAATCTTTTTCATAGCGTTTGGAGCAGTCAGCTAAAATGTTTCCAACTGATAAAGAGAATGTGAGCCAGCGTAATCTGGATTTTTTTTAAAAGCAAGGCAAGAATTATGGCATCCAACAAAACGCAAACGTAGAGCTGCCTGCAAAAACTCTTCCCCAAATGTCTTACAACTGCACCAAATCTAGGCTTGTGTGACCAAATTACAAAATGCTGTAATATCTTTTAATTGCATATATATATATATATAGCATCACAAATAATCTTACATGAAGGCCATCTGAACATTTATGCAGGAATGTAGTTATCAGAAGTTTAGTGGACTATGTTTTCTGTATGAGGTGGCCATGTGTTTGTGGCTGCATTCATTCATTCATTTTCGTTAGGAGATGAATGTTAATCTAAACTAATTGCCAATAACACTTTAATCAATCAAATATATATTTACCAGTAAGGTAGAAGATGAGGATATGCATGAGTGTCTTACTATTTAATACTGAAGTGAGCCAGGGGAACAGTCATTCAGACCACAATGCAATGGGCACCATGACAGAGACTTTTGTGGTGGTTAATGGCTTCTGGCAAGCATTCAGGTATTGAAGATGAGCACTTTTTATATAGGCAAGTGGCTAATACAACTAACTTCTCTCTGCAGTAAATGTCATGTGTCCATGGTTTACTAACATGCTCTATCAACCTATGGAGTTTTGTCCACTGTACTTAGTTTGTTTTAACAATTCCTCAATTATTAATTCATTTTGATGCTGACGATCCATTCAGACAAATCTATAAAAGTTGCATTTCTAGTTTCTGATTACAAGGCTGCACAGAGATGCTGTGAAAATGAAATGCTCATTCACAACTATGTCATTTTAAGCGCTGTTTGTTCTCTCCCCAGCTCCGCAAATGAAGCCATGGTAACAGATTTTTTCCTCCTGTGGTGAACTGCCTGGTGGAGAGTCAGAGGCATCATGGCGGAATTGCCTATTGCCCCGGGCCAGGTCTACATCGAGGTGGAGTATGACTACGAGTACAAGTCCAAGGACCGCCTCATTACCATCCGGCAGGGGGAATGCTACATGCTGGTTAAGAAAACAAACGAGGACTGGTGGCAGGTGAGGAAAGAGGAAGGGACTAAAGCCTTTTATGTACCTGCTCAGTATGTCCGCGAAGTTCGCAAAGCCCTCATGCCTCCTTCCAAACCCATCCCACATCCTCCTGCCAACACCGGCAACACGTCTCCACTTAGAGCAGGTTCACTTTGGGTAAAACCATCAAATCTGGAGCTGGGACTCCACGATCCGCCCGCCGAGAACCTCCACAGACGTGAGTCCAACTATCGGCGCTCTCCTTCAGCACAAACTGCCTCTTCGGGCAACTTTAGTCCTCCCATTCCACGCAGGGACAGTAACCACCACCATCACGCCCCCACCACTCCCACCGACCACGACAGATCTCTGGCTGAAATCCTTGTCCACGGTGGCGGCCCCCAGCCCTCTTACAAAGGGGGGTCCAGCACTCTGCCCCGAACCCGAGCCAGATCCCCGGAGATGGTCAGGGCCCCGCTAGACGTGGACAACACCCAACACTGTGACTCTGCGGGGGAAGAGAGGCGCACCAACGACTCCGAGTCTGGAGACGAACTGAGCAGCTCTTCCACCGAACATCTCCAGGTAAAGTCCCAGCTGGTCTTGTTTTGTTGCTGTTGTGTGCCTCTATACATGAGAAGGTTAACACTAATGTTGGTTTATTGTTGATTCACTGGATGTTACTTCAGTAGTTTTAAATAAAGGCTTTAATAGATTTACCAAGAGAACTAATATACATACTTCAGTACCATACAGGCATAGTGACAGTAGTTTGAGGTACAGATCGTGCAACGGAGCTGTGTTCAGCCATTTTCTCTTATCAGACAACTGACAGTGTTTGTGGACAGCTTTTTACATTCAAGCAATATCAAGTTATGAGGACTAGTTGCTCTTAACAAATGTAAAATAAGAGCTTTCAACAAGCCTGTGCTAATAGTGACTTTTGTCTTTTCCAGTAATAGCATTAATTATTTGGTATTTTGCTTTTATTGGAAAGCATCAGTGGAGATACACACAGGAAACGACAGGAAGAGCAATATTTGTTGAGTGATATGCAACAAAGGTCCGACAACTGAGGGGCAAACAAAGGTGTGTGCCGTAACCATTAAAATCAAACGTTTTCTGTTGATGATTCGCTGGCTCACACTGTGATTGCCACAGGGATGTTCTTCCTGTCAATCTCGTCACGCTGCGGTGATCTCACCTCTTGACCTCCTTACAGAAAGTTTTGTTGAAAAGGAGAGTCAAGTCTAAAAGCTACGTTAAAGCAGTGCCAGTGAGATGAGTGAGCTGATTAACCACTGGTCAATGGCAGTGTTTGTTCCTTGAATCATTAGCTCAGTCTGCTGCAGAACAAAGGCAGGGGAGAAAATAGAAACCGGGTCTCAGTGGTGCTGCTTCTGGCTGTAGAGCTCATTTTCTTCATACAAAGAAGTGGAGTACAGTATAAGTTGTTTATGTTACTTCTGCAGAATGCTGTCACAGTTGTGGAAATGTGACCTGAATACCAATATTAATATGTCAGAAATGATAATTAGATAAGATTTGGGATCTAGAACAATTATTGCTCTGCAGAATTTATTTATTTACTTCATAACTGATGTGAACAGATTTGTAGCAGCTATTGTTGTATGCCGTTTGACTGTCTGTGTGAGGTTATTCATCTTTTATCAACTAGTTATCATAAACCTTCCAACTTTTAAAGAGGCAATATTCTTTCTTTCCATTTTTGAACGATATACCAGTACAATATCCATAATTTAATAGACTACAATAAATTTTAAGGCCTTCATTTAAAATGGAACATACGCCTCTGCAATAAAACAAAACCACATTTGAAGAAACCTGCATATTTTGAACATTTTTTAACATATTTTTGATTGACATCTGAAATGCACTTGGCAATCCACCCAAAACACATTTAGTCTAAAATATAAAGTAAGAAAAATATTTGATTCAAGTTGCCTGTGTAATTTTAAAATATCATCACAATGTAGGTTTTCTTGTCATTGATGTAACTACAAAGAAATATAAACATAATATATAAAATAAGACTTTTTCTTTAAGACTTTTATCAGTCACCAGGGACAACAGGGCTTAACAGTTCATCTTGTCAACTTTAGTTTCAGAATTACTGATTTCAGTATGTTGTGTCACACTTTGAGGTCACTGCTGACTCACTATGATGTGTGTGTGAAAGGTTATCTAAAAGCAAACGTATACAATTTCGATATCTTCTCCTAAAGCAGCTCAGCCCACAATGGAGCTCCTTCCTTCCTCGACCAGTCTGTGTGCCGTTTAAATGGCAGGACAAAGGTCAGAGTAGTCAAACTTGTTTTTGGGTATGTATACAACCAGTCCACCTTTGTGTGTCAGTGATTACTCTGGGATTTTTTCATTCTCAGTGCAAATATTAAAACAAAGGCAAAATCCCTCTCTTTGGCCACATAACTAATCTGTCTGTCGCATCCTTCTTCCTTTCCTTTCTCTTTTGAGTGGCTTCTTTAAATTAGATATCAGGACACATAAAATATAGTTACTATACAGTTTATTCAGTGATTTTAAATTAAAATCATGAAAGTGCCATCTAAGTTATAGTGTGCTTTTTAGTTGTCCACCTCACACATGCTGCTATTTTAATCTCTTCAGCTGGCTGCAATGGTGACGTCTAAAGTGTATTTTTATGCTTCAGTTGAATTGTTCTGCGTTTTGGGACATAGTTGTGTAATGGGCTTTAAGCACTTCCAAACCGTGGGTGACCTGCAGCTCAATACTGTGCCTAAATGCATCCTGTGTAGATGAAGATGGAGTGGCAGAGCTGCTGCAGCTGCTACCTTCTGCAAGTAATCACAGCAAGAGAGAGCATTAATGCTTTACTCTGTGCTAGCTTAAGCATGCAAAGCTGAAAGACACAATTCATAGTTTCAAGTTGGAGTCAAGTTGGTCTTACAGAATAGAAGACACCTTTATCTAAAATGTGAATGGGTTCTGATGTTGTAAATCATCTGTTTATTTCAGTATTTTAGCAAAAGGAGAGTAAAACGTGCATGTTTAAAGCCCTCACTGATTAGTTTTTTTTAAGTATCTCGCTAGTATAAGTATGTTATTGGACTCTACAGCCACTGATCCATGAGCTTTTCATCAACTCATACATGTGGATAAAAGCTGCAACACCAGCTGTGACGTCAGCGTAAATGTTCACGCACTTGTTTTTGAGGATTAAAAAGTATATCCACCAGTGGGCAGATTGCGGCCCAATCATTCTTGTATTATCGTCCTTAAAAATGTACACTTTTGCCCAATGTAAACCGAAACCATAGCGACACCAAAATAGATGGCAATTTTGTGTATGATGGGATCCCAGCAGTAGACATTGTAGATGGTTTCTCAGCCATCCACACTGGCACTCTGAGTTTCTCTTTAAAACTTGCTGGTCATGTGCTTTAGCGCTCATCCACAGATGTGCTTAAGCTTCACTTCCAAGGAATATAGAGCATTCAAGAAGGAAAGAAATCATGTGATGTCCTCACTTTCACCTGTAATGTATTTTTCTATACATGCAATTGATATATCTTTTGATATATCAATAGATATAATCTTTGTTCTGGAATCTAGATTCACCTTGTCACTGTTCGTATCTGTACTGAATAGATGGGCCTCCATGTTGCTGCAGCACCACTGTCGTCAAGAAGATTTATGAAGTGTAAACACGGTGCTGTTCCTTCAGCGACTGTTGTTTAGTCAGTAGTCCAGCACAGCTCATGCGAGCCGGCTGGTGGGCGTTTCCGCCACAAGCCTGGTGATGTGAAACTGCTCCAGTATCAGTGGGCTGCTTGTTTGTTTTTCCTCACTTCTAGCAGCATGCTGCTGGTGACAACAGCTCAGGTGTGAGTCAGGACTTCTTAAAATACACAGAGCCTGCCCCTCAACACCTCTGTTCTCACATTTTCTGCTCTCATGATTTAGCCATCAGCCTCTTTTCTTTCCTGAAGGATATCCTTTTTTAGGATAAGGAAAGAAATGATGACTGTTGAAGCAGGAAAAGAAGGAATGAATATAAAACCCAAGCAGCAGCACACATGCAGGAAGTAGATCAATGTTTGTGTGTCCAACTGCCAGGTCTGGTTCCTTCTATCCAGCTGGTTCAGCTGATTCTGATAAGCTACTCGAGTAGCTCATGATGAGTGTGCCAAGCTCTTATCTGCTGTACTCCAGAACCACTTTGTCACTACTTTAGTTTTTTGTTCTCCTTTAAGCAACTTCTACTGTTGTATCATTGTTTCATCTATTCATCATTGCTCTGACAGCTGAGCCTATTATTAATAAAATTTGGAAATGATCTGTGTCCAACGATGGTCCCAAATGGGTGTTAATGTGTCATTTGTGTCATCTTAGACACTGGTTGCTGGTTTACTATTAATGAAATCTGAGAGACTGATATAGAAATCAGGCTGTTACAAAGCTATTCTACATCCTTTTAGTTTGAAACGTGCTTTCCCTGTTGCCGATCACATAAGCATGAAAACCTGTGTAATTTTGCATTACAATCAATTCATGTCATGTAGCCAGTGGTTTGGGACAAGTACATTTACTGTTAGAGCCATGGTATGTATTTGCCTTTTGATTAAGCTGCACAAAAATTGATTGTCCAGTTTGCTTTGTTAATTCAAAATGCAATGAGCAGTAAATATACAATTGGATAAAAGCTTGGATAGCTTTTTGTGACTGACCAGCCCTAACATGTCCTTTTAGAGCCTTTAGACTTTTGGGTCATCCTGTAGACACTGTTGTATCACTTTCTTCTTAAAGTGATCTTTCTTAAAATTTGGGGCCCCTTGTGTCCTCTAATGCAGTGGCCTTGTTTAAGGCATCACAATGTTAAAGTTGTGCTTTTGCTGCAAGCTCCACGCTTTCAACAGTTTAGCTCAAGTGTTAGCAGTGGTTTGAAGTTTGCTTAAAATTGCATGTGGCCATTTCTCACAGCCTCATATGCAAAGATGCAGGTTTTGCAAAACTTTTTACATTTAAACTCAACATGTAGCCAAGGTACCAGATCTTTTTCCATGCTGTTGTCGACACCACCTTCACCATTTGTGGTAATCACTATATACAAAGCAGAAGGCACAGAGTTTAGAGGAGACATTCTGCAACGAAACTACACAGTAATAAAAGAAACCGTGCAGTCATATGTGGGAAAAACAATACAGACGTGCCACCACGTTATTGCAGAGTTTCTTGTAAGCCTGTAAGGCGCTGATACATAGTTGGAAAACCTCCGATTTACCAACTGAGATATCACTGGATACTTTTGTGCATACAGTACTTCTCAAAGCCTCTGGCCACTGTGGACATTGTATTTGCTGAAGCAGATGTTTCCCTCCAGCCTCTGAATATAATGGCTGTCCAGGTCTCAGTGTGTTTTAATTTGCTGCTTCACCGCACCGTCTCGTCCATTGCTTTTCATCATCCCTCTTCCTTCAGGATCATAATAATCCATCAGCAGTTGTGAAAAGCATGAAATATGCTATGTATCATTTGTTGTAACCTCACATAATTGGTTTGCGAAATTAACACTCAGTTTTCGCCCCAGAAAAGCAGCATTTTTTAGATCTGCTTGGCCGCTTCTCTTGTAAGAAGATAATAGCATGTGTTAATTTGTTGTCTTGTAGCTGATTGAGTGTATGAGAAGAAATTTACTGCACATTATATTTATCCAAGTTCAGGCTTTACAAGTTTGATATTGAAAGAATATATTGACTGGAGAGTTATAGCTGAAGCTTTTGGCTCTGTGTGGAGAATAATAGCACTTAAACTCGGGTTTAGATAGTATTATGCATATTTGCACACTGGGCAGATTTATGTCATTGCATGTTAAATGTGTGCGCTACAGGCATCAAATTATACTGTTTATGAGCTTAATCCTTGTGTGACACACAGTTCGTGCTTGTCTGAAGTTGCTGTTTGACAGCAGCCAGAAACTGTGTGATGTGGATTTAGAAAAAGAGGATTTGGTTTATCAGAACAACCATCCAAAGTCTTACCTGCATGATGTGATGAACCAGAATCATTTAAGTCCTCCAGGTCAATAAAAAAATCTTGTATTTGAATCTAGTGCACAGGTATTGACATGTTGCGGTGAAAAAAACAGCCCTTGGAAAAAAATGTGAGGCTGTGTAATACATCCTTATTAACTGATTAGTCTTTCAGGAAAAAAAAAAACAACCTGAAACTTTAGAATACAACCTTTGACACAATGGTTTAATGCCTCAGTTATCTCAATTGGTTCATTAGCATGGAACTGTCATTCTGCAAGCAGAAGCTTTAATCTGCTATTAAAGGCCTCAAAAGAGACACCAAGCATGCAGATCAGCTGTTGATTTTCAACAGTTTTTAGCTTCTGCTTAGTGTCTCACTTTTGAAAGTAGAACACACTTAAGAGTTCCCACCTCTCTGTATCCCCCACCCTTAATTGTCACAGTCAATAACATGCACTCAACCATTCAGACTCCCATCGTTCTTTGTGACAGCTGTAATCAGCTAAAAACCTCTGTCGCTCAGAGGGATGATGGAGTGGAGGAAACACTTCCTCATTTCTTTGATTACCTGCTGTGGCAGGAGGTTGAGTTTGTGACTTTACACTGTCACATCTTGTTGTACATTCAGTAGTTTTCCACAGAGCATAAAATAAGTAATTTATTGATACAGTTACTCATTCTTTCTCCACACAGGCACACATTCAGAAAATCTGTGTGGTTTTGTTAGTGTGACACCCTTTTCTGTTGAGTTAAGACTCTCATATGAACGGACACATCCATACAAATTTGTCCATCTGCACACACGGATCTGTTTATGGGAGCCAAGCCATCTGCACTGCTGTTAATTCTCTTTCTCCGCCTTATTAAAAGGGCTTATTATATCACATGTTTGCGAGAGGATCTGATCTCTTTCAGGGAGTTCCCAGTGGTTTAAAGCTGAAAACCCCCAGATGGAAATATAATAAACAATGGACTCCAGTTTGTAAAGACTTTAAATAAAGCATGAATTAATTATGGTCAAGTACGTTTTGGGGCAGGCGATCTGGCCAAAAACATCATATGATCATCTTTTGGAGCAGAATCACGATCCATAATCTAAATTTGGTTGAGCTTGTGCGATCACATGGTTAGTTGTGCATATGGATGCAAACTGTTTTCACTCTGACTTTATTCTGAACATGGTTCTCTGCTGTTTTCGTGCTTGTTGAGTTTCCATCCGATAAGACCAGCTGGATAATCGTTATTGATGTTACAAAGCTACGATTGGAGAACACAAAGTCACCCCTTGATGCTTCACTTATTAGTTCTGGAGAAAGGGAACAGTAACATGATTCCAGATAGTCGTTTGCTCCAAAGCTGCACAGTAGGGGTAGTTTTTGAAATGTAAACATTCAGAAAGGGAACATTTGGACAATTGAAGTTATAACATTTCTGGGATAAATATAATAACTCTGCTAGATGTTAGAGACTTACAACTTTCAAATGTGCAGCTCAACTAACTTCTCACACATTATACAATTCTACTGTTTCATTTAGCAGATGATTTCATCCAAAGCGACGTACAATATCATACGTCGCTATCAATTTCAAAATGTCCTTGTCTTTGAAAGAAAAGCTTTTTTTTTCAATGAAGATTAAATGAATCAGAAATACAGTCTAGACATTGTTAATGTGGTAAATGACTGTTGTAGCTGGAAACAGCTGATTTTTAATGGAATATCTCCATAGGGGTACAGAGGAACATTTCCAGCAACCATCACTCCTGTGTTCTAATGCTACATTGTGTTAGCTAATGGTGTTGAAAGGCTCATTGATGATTAGAAAACCCTTGTGCAATTATGTTAGCACGTGAATAAAATGTGTGATTTTCATGGAAAACATGAAATTGTCTGGGTGACCCCAAACTTTTGAACGGTAGTGTATAATTATACACTGCCTGTCCAAAAAAAAGTTGCACACTGTAATATTTCATTGGACCACCTTTAGCTCTGAGCACAACCCACTTTTTTCTGATTAGCCTCACTGATCAGTGGTTTTCTTAATGCTGCATAGTTGTTTAATCCCATTCCTTTGAGCTCCCTTTGCATTGTGCATGTGGAAATGCTCTTACTTTCACTATTAAACATAGCCGTGAGTTTTGCTGTTGATTTCCTAAATTTTCAGGGAAGGTCAGAAATGATACAAGAACCACCTGATTAGATTTAGGCAGTGATGCGTCTAATCTGGATCCACAGATTTGTTAAATATTTCTGTATCATTGCAAGATGAAGGCATGTCGTCGCTGTAACTATGACATGTGAACGCTATGTCAGCTGCCTGCTGATGATCACATCATTGCGATCCTACTACAAATCCACCGCTGCGGACTTACCGGGACTTTTGCGTCGGAAATCATACGACTGAGCATCCTTGGCAGAGTGCTGCGATCTCTGAGTGCTTTTCTTGTTTCTAATTGTGTCGCAACCAATTCTCATTTTGCTTAGTTCAGGTGAAGCAGGCAACTTTGAACTCTGCTGTACTAATTTAAGGGTGCTATCGATTCGATGTACACTTTATCTGAAAAGTAGATCATCAGTTAGATTAAGATTGCCCACTCCTGCCTATTGATCAAGTTTTGGTTTTTTTTCCATCCTCTGCTGTTGGCTGATGAACTCAAGGAATTACATATTTTGCTCAAGGGCACTGTGATGACGGTAACTGTTGACAAAACGGGGCGTGTAAGTGACATTGAAATGAAATGAGCAGACTTGATCGTTCTCATTGTCTTCCCAACATTTGCTGAGCTTGTTAGTTGTGTTATGTGTTTTTCTTACCTCGGTTTCACCTTATCTTGCTCTGGCATGTTTCCTGCCAGATTGTTTGTGGATTATCGGTGACCTTCTGTCACACCCCACTTCTGTTACATCTGGGTCACCATTTGGGCAACCAGAGAACTGTCAGCACAATGACACATTGTGTTTATTAGGGTTGCAAGCATTCTATTTTACTGTTTATTGTTTTCTTGAATAAACCATCACAATTACCGGAGCCCTAACTGATGTCTTCAAATTGTTTGCCATAGCTAAAAATATCTCAGAATAATATTTAAGTAATTTACTGACCTCTATGACAAAGAAAAATGGCAGCTATTTACGATGTAGGAACTGGACCCAACAAATTTGGGGTATTTTTGCTAAACAGATTAAGGTATTGATTCAACTTATTGTCTTTGTCCTCTCAAAAAATGTTTAATCACCAGTTACTAGATCTTTGGTGCAATTATTTCACTATTTCTGTTGTGGATAGTGTTATATTCTGGGATTTGAACCTCAGAATGACTTCACAGATGTCTTCTTTTGGAAAATCACCGTCAGAAAACAGCAGGTCATTTGGGAAAAGGCCAGGAAGTCTCAGTGGAGTTGTGTAGAAGTGGTGGTGTCAGATTGTGTGCTCATCACCGATGGTATGAAGCAGTCCTGAGGGGTTTATTATACTGCTCTGTGTTGTTCTCAACCTGGGACACAAACACTCAGAGCTTCAGGTTGTCTGGCAGCTGACCCACAGCTTTGCAGTGTGTTTGGCTCTTGTGTAACAGAGCAGTGGTGAGGCCAGGTTTGACACCCTCGCTTTGAGTCTTGTTTTTTTTTTTTTTTTGGCACTCTCTTATTTCCTTTTTCTGCTACCTTCATTTAAAATTCGCCCGGTCTTCATCCAGCTCTTTCAACTTACCTCTTTGTTTTGATGCAATGCAATTTTTACCTCTCTTTAATGCAACTTCAACATAAAAAAATAATAACTTCTCAATCTCAGTAGAAATATTGTTAATACTATGTTAATTTCCCTTGAGAAGCACTTTATACAATTGATAAAATTAGTCAACTGGGATGTCCAACAAAATTCATTGCTCATATTGACAAAATACATACTATAAATCCCATTTTACCATGAAACTACAATGCTCATTGATTTATATTAACTCTTGCAGTGCTATAAATCAACCAATGATTTTAAAAAAGATTACTTTGCTAAAAATAGCATAATGCCTTGACAAGTGAGAAACATTTCCATTGTCTAACATGGTTTTTCCTGGTTCAGAATGGGCCTTTTGGGTAAAAGCAAAAAGTACAGAATTGCAAGTTTGGAAGCACCCTCTGCTAACTCATTAAAGGTGTTTAAAGATGCTGATTTTTGGTGCTTGGTTTTTGTTTAACTATGTGGAAATGATTGCAGTCATTTCCTGGAAGGCAACCTGATGACAGACATCACTGTGCTGCCAAAATACTGAGTCAGTGCTGCACTAAGACTAAACAAATGCCATCAAAGCACTGAATTTTATAGTGACATGGACAATGAGAGTTGTTCCTCAA
This sequence comes from Amphiprion ocellaris, assembly GCF_022539595.1. Taxonomy (NCBI): domain Eukaryota; kingdom Metazoa; phylum Chordata; class Actinopteri; family Pomacentridae; genus Amphiprion; species Amphiprion ocellaris. Next base: position 30,264,090 of record NC_072775.1, read on the forward strand.
TTCTCCCACAAGCAAGTCTCTGGATGATGGATGTCTAGTTTCTGATAGTCGTGCGACACCGTCTTCATTTGCATTTGATTGTAGGAGTTGTGTCAGAAATTGCAGCCGAGATGTGAAGATTTACAGCCGCCTCACTAATACAGAAACAGGCTTTAATTAGAACAGAAGGCTTTAATTGCAAGAAGTGTTTTTATTACTACGCCATAATGTAGCTTGATGAGCAGTGATGATCTTCATCCCGTCGGAGTGAAGTTAGACATTTAAAAAACACAACCGTCACTAGTATAATAACTCCCCTCGATACTGATTATGAGGGATAATCCAGTGTAAACTGTACGACTTCTTTGATTGGAGACAGAGGATGCACAAGTATGTGTGTGTGTGTGTGTTTGGGCACACTGTTCCTCACTTTATGCAGCTTTTCCTAATCCCTCTGGAAGCTTCAATTGGATATCTGGCTGAGCGTGTGTGTGTGTGAGCGTACACATGCATGTTGGTTATTATGTCCGCCGCTGCGTCCTGCAGCATTATGGCATTATGTGCAGGTCAAGCAGTGTGTGTCGTGGCAAATCGGGGAGAGCGAGCATCACTGAGCTCTGTGTGCTCCCTCTCTCTCTCTCTCCCTCTCTGTTTATGTAAGAACGTGTGAGTGAATTAGAGTTGGTGTGTGTTTTTCGAGGGTGTGTGGGGTCTCAGAGTGACATTATCTGGTTTGCCACAGTGACATGTCAGTCAGAGAGAGAGTCGGTGAATAGGCTCGGGCTGCCGTGTTTCACTGCATCATCAGTGTCCTCGTCAGCACCGCCGGCTACAAGACTTATTCCTCTGCGGCGGCAACTCAGCTACAGGACAGTATGTACCCAGATGAGAATGAGACGGTAAGACAGCTTCTTTATCTGTGCATGCACTGACAGCAGGGACACTCGGAAATACAGAGACAGTCGACTTCAGTGCTCGTACAACTACATGCACTTTATTGTCCAAGTCAGCACAACCCCTCAGGATGTTGTAATGTACTGTATCTAAGTAATGTCCTGCACAGTGACTCATGCTTGCCAATATTTCCAACAAAATGCAACTCTTGGGTGGCAGGAAGCATACAGATGCACACATGGCAGCTGGCACTGTTGCGTTTGCTGTTTGTTGCACTCAGAGAGATTTAAGTAAAGTGCTGTTTGTTTTCAATTTCATCAGGCATGCTGCTGTATATTGTGCTGATTTTTGATCCCGGTCACGCATGCATAGAGTGTTGATCCCTAAAGTTTATCTAGAAAAGCTTTCAGTCATACACGCACTCAGAGCTTATGGAGCTGAAGCTCTGTATTTTTCTCCATTCTCTGTCTTTGTCTCTCTCTCTCGCTCTCTCTCTCAAAGCAGCTGATCTTGCGGCTTTTGTTCACAAGCTCCAGGCACACTTGTGTTTATCATCCATTCATTCCGCTTGAGTGTGCACAGCGATCCATAGATTGATTGTTGAAAATCCAGCTACTTTTTCTGCCGATTGAGTTAATAAAAAAAAACAAAACACTGCCAGAAGGAACAGACGCTAGTTTTGGTCTCTTCCTGAGATGTTTGAACTGATGACGGCATGTGACACGATAGCTAAGAGGATGCGCTAAGCACTTGCTGGGCTTCATTACATAAGCGGCAGCTACGTAACATTTGTTTGGACAGCTGGCTGGTGAGACGAGCTCGAGGCAGCAGTGATGAAGAGAGAGGAGACAGGGAGGAGGCAGACAGGACACTATATTCTGTGATGTTTATTTGGAGTTTAAATATACTGTATTTTACTTGGGCTGCACAGTGGCGTAGTGGTTAGCACTTTCGCCTTGCAGCAAGAAGGTCCCTGGTTCGCGTCCCGGCTTTCCCGGGATCTTTCTGCATGGAGTTTGCATGTTCTCCCTGTGCATGCGTGGGTTTTCTCCGGGTACTCCGGCTTCCTCCCACAGTCCAAAAATATGCTGAGGTTAATTGATTATTCTAAATTGCCCGTAGGTGTGAATGTGAGAGTGCTTGTTTGTCTATATATGTAGCCCTGCGACAGACTGGCAACCTGTCTAGGGTGTCCCCTGCCTTCACCTGAGTCAGCTGGGATAGGCTCCAGCCCCCCCCCCCCCGCGACCCTAGTGAGGATTAAGCGGTGTATAGATAATGGATGGATGGATGGATGTATTTTACTTTGCATGGCTACAATAACTGATATTTTACACATTAAGTTGACAGATTTATATACAAAATATTTCTCAAGACGGTGCTTTACCAGAACTGGGTGTAAACTTTACTCTTTCGTGTCATGAAATATGAATTTTAGTGGCAACGTAAGTGCTTTCTCTAAACATTATTGTCATTTTTTTAAACAGCTAATCATGTGCACCTCTTTCCATTACATTACTTCTTTCATACACTGCAGTTCAAAAGTTTGGGGTCACTTAGAAATGTCCTTTTTTTTGAAAGAAAGCAGTTTATTTCAATGAAGATAACATTAAATGAATCAGAAATGCAGTCTAGATATTGTTAATGTGGTAAATTGTAATTTTTTGCAATGGAATATCTACATAGGGGTGTAGAGGCCCATTTCCAGCAACCATCACTCCTGTGCTCTAATGGTACATTGAGTTAGCTAATCATGTTGAAAGGCCAGTTGATGATTAGAAAACCCTTGTTCAATTGTGTTAGCATATGAATGAACGTGAAATTGTCTGAATGATCCCAGTTTTTGAACAGTAGTGTACATTAGCAGCAACAGTCCTTCTATGAACAACACGACTCCCCATACATGAGAAAGACTTGCTTTTCCTCCAGTGATGAGCCTCTAACTCGTCCAAACCACCGTGTATATCTGAGCAGCCACTAAATGACAGTGAACTGTGCACCATGTAATCTCTTGGTGAAATATAAATAAAGGTTTGCTTTTGGCCCTGCCCATGTGTACTCATGCTCGTCTGGCTCCCGACACCGTGCACTAAAGTTCCTCACTTTCCAGCAGAAAGGACCATCTCTGTGTGCACTTTGTCCTCAATTACATTCAGGGTCAGAGATGATTAACTTGGCAACGTGGGAACAGAATTTTTTGTTCTACATTTAGCCTCATTTTGATCTAATAATGACAGCATTCCTCTTTTATAAAACTGTAGCCCTCTCGCTGTCAGACTCTATCCTTACGTAGTTGTGCTAAAGTCCAGGAAATAAAAGTCATTGACAGACTGTAAGAAACTTTAAACATATGATTCTCAAATATGAACTGCTGCAGCCTCCACCTGGTTTGTTTCATTTCATTTAATTATTCAGTCTGACTTTGTGTTTTTTGTTTGATCATTTCTATTTGGCAGGGTGTTTTATCTTTGCACCGGTCATACAAATGTTGAAGAAATTCAAGATTGTAAAGCGACGTTCACACCTGTCTCTGTTTTTTATGGATGCATCTCCTTGTCTGGCTCTGATGTCCCCGTTCTTTATTATGTCTGCAGAGCTCTGATTGGCTGCTTGTAGCGATGCGCCATGATATCTCCGTCATTATCAGTATTGGGATATAAAGGGTTTAAAATTCAATATTGACATTGGGCCAAAAACGGATGTTGACATGCAGATAACCCCTGACAGGCTACAAGTCTGCAGTTTTGTTTGAAAATGTTACATAAAAAAGAATCTAACATGTTTTATATGTAGGTTTAAGTAGTTTTTGTGGCCAGCGAGTGTGGATATTTCAGAAAAGCATCGTATCTTAGGTCTACACCTGCCAGCATCATATCAGGCTAAAAGGAGGAATGTTATTCTGTTAATTCCTCAACAAGAGACGTGTTTCTGCAGTTAGATGGAAAATATGTGCACATCCCAGAATCAGCTTCGGCAGTCAGTGTGTTGGAAAACAAGTTGGAAAACATTGACATAAAGGAAAGAAATCCAGTCATTGTCAGACACGTTTGAGCAGAAATTCAGAAATCTGCAACCAAACTAGCTTTTAGCATCATTCAGTTTTTAGAACAACTTCTATTGACAAAAATCTCAATAACATGGCTTTAAGTGCAATTACCTACTTGAAATGGTGTGTTTGTATTCTTTGGCTATATGTATTTTTTGCACATTTTCTTTACTTAAAAAAAAAAAACCAAAAAACAGCTTCTAATCCTTTGTTTTTCCCTAAAACTACTGTGCATAGTTCACCTATTTGTGGTACCGCAATCATTGCAGTTTGTGTGTTCATATAACTGTATGAATAATTTACAGATATTGTTTCACCTCCTCGTGTTTGACAGGAAAATACATACATTGTCATTTTCACGTAGTCGCACCATTACTAACATTATCATAACTATTCCCATCATTTCGAACATAGAACATGTATCGATGGGAACATGTAAAGGAATTACACATATGTTGTGTGGATTTCTGCAGCTGAAGCTGAAATGAGGACAGATCAGTCAGGCAGGTTTAGTGTTCAATTACACAGACGATTTCTCCTCAAAGCTCCTAATGCCTTACTTATATGTCAGTGGGTCAAGCAAATGAGTTTTTTTTTTTCACAAAGCTCTACATTCGAGTCCTGCCTGGTTGTGACAAACAGGGCAGAGGTCACAGGATAAAGAAACCAGTGTGCAAGTGGTAACGGTATGAACTGGTTGCTGATCAATGATAGGATGATCCCAGCTTAAGCTTTGTTCTAGTACTGAGCGTGGCATATGGCCGATTTAAGCTTCTAGTTATGTTTCAGGGTTTTTTTTTTTTCACAATATGTAAACCCGTAGTTACATACAAATGTATAAATCATGACACAAGATCTCATTCACTGGGTTTGGAAAAGCAGGTTTACTGAGGTGAGGTATCGACACACCTAGTAGAGGCTAAGAGTTAAAATTAATGTCACTGTTTGTGTTTTATGGGTAGTTTCTGGACAAAAAGTAGAAAACGTGCCTGCAGACTGATTCTTTTCTGCCTTTTGATGTACTTTACATTGAACAGGTTCTGACATTTCTTCATAGCTCAGGGCCTTCTTATTTGGAGTGTAATCCTAAATTACCTAAGACGTGTTTCGACAAGTATTTGCTGAATTTCCTCAACACGATGGGAGCAGCCTGAGCATGGCATAATAGTGAGATGGTTCAGTTGCATAACTACAAATTGAATTTCAGTGCCCTGTTTTTTTAAATGTTACTTCAGTAATTCAGGCTAACTCGCTGTTATCAGGCTAAAATAATCCTGTTAATTCTCATTCAGCTAATTCTGTTCTTAGAGTGCAGTTTGAGGATTGATTTCTTAGTACTTCTTATATTTATTTAAATCTATGATCAGCATCCATGTGATTGACACCACACCAACAGGAAATACAGCCATGGGAACTTTCCCACAATGCCCTGGGACAATATAAATGAGTCTCACTTTATGTCTAGCCCTGCTTTTTCTGATGGTGTTTTTTCCACATTTTTACTCACTGTTGGCTCATTTTTCATTGAAGTCCTGCACCTCTGTGAAAACAGCACATACATGGCTAGAAGTTTTAGATTTGTTTCTGTACTTGTTTTCTGTCAGCTTCGTGTAAACACAGCCCGTAGTTCACCTGAAACTTTCCTGAATGTTTGTCACATGACCGTTGGTCACAGCTAAGTCACTAATGGTTTTGTGGTTGCGACGAGGTGTGCATAATCTTTAGTTTTTCACCAAATCCGGTTTGTGTAAATGGTTTGTCTCTGGTGAAATTTCCAATGAGACATGCAGAATAAAGTGGTTTTGATGAAATATAAAAAATTTAAGCTTAGATTTATATTATTTTCCCAAGTTCAATGTCTGATTTTTCTACTTATTTTTATTTATTGTAGTTTTTGGCCCTGATTTATGCTGTTGTTTTGGTGATTTTAAAGAAAAAACATAAAAAATAAAAGAAAACATGTCTTTAAACATACCGTTTCTGGCTCAGAGGTTAAAATTGGATATTACCAGTAAATGTAGCTAAACTTTGAGGGATGCTCATGCATGATTTGTGCGATTTGTCTCAATGAACAGAAACTCTTAAGTGATAATGATAAGCTGTTACAAAAATTAAACCTTACTAAAATGACAGATTCCCATTTTTAACATTAAACGCCACTTTGTTCTGGCTCCATTTGCCTTTTGAATCTTTATCCCGAGCTGTCATTTTACTGACAAAAGGCTCAAAATCATGATTATATTTCACTGACATGATTTCATTGAGATAATTATATCAACAGATCATAGGGACTTTTGAATAACCCCACATATTCTCATCTGAAATCATACTTACATCAGTATTCTTTCATTATGTCTTGAAGAAAGTGAGACGTGTGTGGCTTGGTTTTGATCCAGCTTACTGCTTGAGAACAGCTCCAGAGTGAAAGAACAAAAGAAAAATACAGATCCATGTCAAATAGTTGATATTTTAATCTGGACAACTCAGTTAAGTCCCTGCTTCACAGCTTTTGCACTTATTTATTAACCCATCACCCAATGTTCTGTTTACCACTTTGCACATTTCAGAGTGATTTGTGAAGAAAATCCTCTCCCTAATACACCTTCTGTCTGGGCCGTGGCGGTGATTGAATTGCCTGGATAAAACATAAAAGAACAAACACGACAGACTGAATAATCGAACCTGCAGAGTCATTCTGGGGAATTGGCTGCACACTGTCAGTTTAATGTCAGCTCCTCTCCTGCAGGATGAAAGCTCCTTAACTTCCTGTTCAGACTGGGCCCCGGCGATAATTCCATTTCAGATTAGATTAGTAGATTATTCCAGGAGACTCGCCTGCCTCTTCCTCCTCCTTTTGCTCTTCCTCTTCCTCCTGCATTCAATAATAAAATGCCAAGCAGATATAATCAACCATTATATGTATAATATTGCGCCTGTTGTCCCACAGAGAAAAACCCAGTGAGCCCACTTTGTCCGGTCGAACTGGTTCTGCTGTTTTTATGTGTCTTGTTCAGGTTTACTGTTTGCGACACGATACACACTTTTGCTCATTTGCATTCAAGACCAGAAATACAAGTTCAGGCCCAGTGAATGGTTGGTATTCTGAATCGGGAAAAACAAAGCTTTTTTTCCACTCGAGGACGGTTGGATTTAAATATGAATACAAAGTCGTATCACACGATGCTTACTGTTGTCTGTCTGCATTGTCTTCTGCTTACTGTATTCAGCTGATTATTAAAATCTGATCCATGCAGGAAGTGCTTGGAAACTAAGACTTACCGGTATGCAAACCTCTGTAGCGCTGGCTAAAGAGAAAAAATGTGTGCAGATTGAGAGAAAAACATGATTAACTCTCAGCCAGTCACAACAAAGATGTCTTTTTTTTTTTTTTTTTTAATTGTTTGTTCCTGTCAAGACCACCAAGGAAATTCCTAAAATAATGTGCAAAAAACAAAGAGACTATCATGGAATTCGGAGCACACAGGTAAACAGTAAGAATTCAGTATTTTATTCACTTTTTTGTCATTGATAGCATCTTGTCCTTGTGGTTTTGACCCTAATTGTATAGAAGGATATTGTACTTACAAAGTTAAATGCAGAGATCCAAACATGGGTGACTTTTTGGAAAAAAATTTAACTTATGCTATTTACTGTAGTTGTGTGTATACAGCACATACACCCTGCAGTTTGAAACTATCTTGGATATTTCAGATGCTGCTACCTCCAAATAACATGATTTTGCATTTATCTGGCTTTGAAGGAATGTTGCAGATTTGCCAAAGCCTAGCAGTTACTTTACATTGTGACAGTAAGTAATGAAGGATAGTCAAACCTATCAAAATAATAATAACATACAGCATACAGTTTTGTAGCATATAAACAAACCTGTAAAGGATGTTTGCTTCTGTTTTTGACAAAAAAAAAATCAATTGCAGGAATACAGGAAGTTGAAATGAGGCCTTATATCTTTCATGGACAAAATTAACACACAAAGATTTGTTGAGAAATGCACTAAAACCCAACATATTACAACTATAGTGCAGTTTTAAATGTACATCTGAAGTGGATGAAGATTTTTGGCCTCTTCCATTGATATGATATAACCTCTGTAGGATCTATAGTTCTTACAAACAGATTTGTAGCCTGTGGTAGCGTTGAGTCCTCTTTGCTAATGCAGTTTTTCTCACTAGACCGTTCACTCAGGCTAAGCACCACGTCTCACTTTTATTTTCAGGCTGGGACATGTTTGGGTGAAACAGCAGAGTGCACTACAGTGTTTTCTCTGCGAAATTGTTGCAGTTTTCTTCCTCTTTCACCTCTCCGCCTCCCCGCGTGCCCATCGCTGCGACCTTGCAGGATTTGCGTGGTCAGTGAAGTGATCGTAGCCAGCAGTTGCTATCTCTCTCCACGTTGCTTCACCCGCTGAGTGGCAGCCGACGGATTGAAAACTGCCAGGAGTCATTTTGAAGAGAGGCTACAACAACACCTGTGCCGTGCAGTTTTTTTCTCCCTTTCCGTTTTTGTCATTTCGCCTTGCATGTTTACTTTTACTGAATCCAAATGTCCCCTTCTCAGTTCCTCGGCTTACATTTACAAACACGAGCTTCACACAGTAGATTCTGGTCACTTATTTGTTGTTTTCCTACTTCATTGCCACTGCTGGGATTCGGTGCCTCAGTAAACTGCCAATTAAAAGACAGTTTGTGAAATCTTTTGTTGTTGTTTTTTGATATTTCACACTTCGTTTACTTTTGGAGCAAAACTCTTACACCACATGTTCACCTCGTAGACGAAGTGGTCTGACCAGTTTTGCTGCATAATTTTGCAAAGTCAGTTTAGAATTAATGATCTTCTTACTGATGCAGCTCGCTGGTTCCTTTGCCCATTGTAGCTCATTGAAACAGAAATTATCAAATGACAAGATGTGTTTAGTAGTTTCTAGTGCATTAACCCTCTGAACTCCAAGAAGTTGCTGGGATTTTTTTTTTTTGGGGGGGGGGGATTTTCTGTCACATTTTTTATTCACTGTGGGCTCATTTTGTACTTGATTATAAAGTTCTACACCTTTGTGGAAACAGCACAACAATGGCGAGAACTGTAAAGAAATCAAAAATGTCTCTTATGCAGTATAGCAAAATTATCATAAAGAAAAAAAATAAGGTAGACTTATTTTTAAAAAATATATAAAAGCCTGAAATTTAGTAGATATTATCAGTTCCCACATGTGTTAATAGTACTGAAAAAAAGGTAATTTCACATGCTTTAGATTTTTTTTTTGCCTAAATTTTTGCAAACATTTTCCCACTACCCTGCACATCAACTCAAAACAGATATTTCACCATGCTGAATGTATCTTTCAACAAGTTGCTGACTACTTCCTGCACTGTCAACCATTTTTGAGAACATTCTGCATGTGTTTTCTTGATAAAGCATGTTTTATATTCCCTTTCACTTCCTCTAATATGTTTCCATATGTGTCTCCTCCTCTGCTCTGTGTGAACACAGCCAGCAGTTTAGCTCAAAAATTGTTGAATTTTGTTGCTGAGTCAGTCTTGGCTTCTCAGTTACGTCATGAAACGTAGAATTTTTGGTTTCTAACAATGTGGTGGATTTTTTTTAGCAGATTTTTAAATGACACGTAGAATAAGATAATTTTAATGAGCTTAGGGTTGGTTAATCTTCTAGATGTAACCAAACATCAATCATGATTATTCGAAGGAGAATCGGGAAGTCGAAAAGCTAGTGGTTCTTTCTGTTACCTAGTTCTGTTATCTGTTAGACTACATACCTTTCAAACCCACTGGCGGGTTTAGAATGGGACCTAATTTTGTTTGTGGATATAAATACACTTACTTGTGCATTTATTCCCTTGAATATCACGTTCTTTTGTCAAATGCTGCCTAAATCTTTACCTCACAGTCTGATATTTCTTGGTCTACACCTTCACTTTCCTCATCAGCGTAGTTTTTGTACACACTTGCCTGCAGCCCATGAAGTAGTTTTTAAAAGGAGAAGTCCAGGCATGCTACAGGCTGACTGCAGGATCATCCTTAGCCAGAGGGGGATCTCCTCTTCCTGCCTCCATCTTCCTCATACCTGCCATTTACTCTCCTCCTGCTCCTCCTCCATAAAGAGGTACACTGTTGAGGCATGCGGCTGTGAGGAAACTCGTAGCTTTATCTCAGTAGCTGTAGGAGAGGGAGAAAAGTATTTGAGCAAATCTTTTTTCCCCTTCCTTCTCCTTCGCCACATTCTTCAAGGTGTGCAGAAACAGGTCGACACATGACTGTGGTGTACAAAAAAGAACAAAATGAGCTTTGAAGGAAAGATACAGAAAAAATGGAGAAAAGTGAGTGATAGGAAAGATTTTCATTTGATAAGGAAAACACTGCAAAATTAGTTATTACATTATACTTTTTAAACTGAGCCATTTGTGGTTTCCTTTTTGAAGAGAAAATGTGTTGTGTTGGTCTGTTTTCCAGCCTTCTGCAGTGTCTCTTGGTTTATCTTGGATACGTGATGATGATCAATGAGGCTCTGTCAGGAAATGCAGCAGACTAACCTACATGGACTGAGAGCGAAAGTCCCGTAGAAAGCAGCAATGAAACTAATGTGGAAGCATTTTTCATTGTTTCCTCCAAACAGTTAAATCAGGTTGTTTCCGTCTCTTCATCAGATTTGGAGAGATTGTTGTGGCTCGAGCTGTGCATTATTTTCTCATTACCCTCCACCAATTACTATGCACTGTTGTTGACCTTGTGAAAAGACTTTGGAGGGAGTATTTGGGCGCGCTGTCAAGCTTAATTACACTCTGGGCTTTTCTAATTACTCTGTCATTTTGCTGTTGCATGCTGCTGCTTAGCTTTCCTGCCTGCAATTATTGACCTCTTCACTTGCTGTGTGTTTAACTGGCTTACTGGTCCTGAAGGTGTGCAGTGTTCGCCTAGTGTTTTCCAATGTGTCATCGGCTAGTAAATATAATCCTGGTTTACGTTTGGTTTTATATTTGAGCTCAGGTTTGATTATTTTTGCAATTGATTTATCTGCTATTTATTTTTCATACCAAAACTTGTAGAAATTGTCTAGTTTTGTCCAACCAATGGACCAAAACACAGATATATTCTTTTTAGAATGATTAAACAGAGTATGCTGTAGATTCATGATTGGAAGTGCTGAAATGAGTAAGTTTAAACCTTTGAAAATGACCATTTTCTTGTGAAATTTCTGTCAATTTAGTTGAGTAATCAGCTAAGAATTATAGCTCTACATGCACTTTATTTCCTGTTTTTTGTTGAAAGTTTTAAAGCTCTCATGAAACAGCTTCACTGCTTCTTTAATAAATTGTCATGTTTAAACAGCAGAAGATCCATCTTAAGTAGTAACTGAGGCACCATGGGAACACTGAAATATTGGGGATTACTTTATTTGCACCTACTAGTTCAGCATTAGGTCGCCTCTGAGGGTTCGCAGTTCACCAGGAAGTTCAAGTCATCATTTCAAGGTTTCAAAGAAGATGGGAAACGCCAGCGATACCAGAGAACAAGTTGATTCAGAATGACTGTTAGACTAGACTGTGAGTGTACATTAACAGCAGATCAAGAGTGAGTGCTGTTTCTCTTTGTGCAGTTCCAGTTTTAGAGAGCCATCTCTATTGCTTTCTAAATAAAGCCAAACTGGGTCCACCAGTAAGAATATCCTATATACGTGTCAGTCCAGTATCCTAGATAATCAGGGCAGCACTGCACCGACCTCCTAAAAACAGGCAGCCTTCTATCATTTTCCACTGAAGCTGCATCATTGTGGGAAATGTTATGCTAATGCTAATTAAAGTTAGCATTGAGCTGATGTGTTATTGTTTTTACCATAGACTGAATATAAAAGATGGATGTAATCTCTAGGTTTGTAAAGTGAAGCCAATGCAAAGTGCCTCAAACCTGCATTCTTTCCACTGACCAGCAGTGACGGCTCCTGGTTTCAAGAAGAAGTCTGATTGTATATTAGTATATGAGAAAACCACCCTACTTCTGTCTTCATCTGTTGCCTCATGAAAGTTTTTCTTAAAGACTTTATGATCTCAGTTGCTAGTTTTAAGTCTTCATCAATACAGTGTGATGCTTATTTGGTAAATTTTAGTTCCATGTAGAGTAAAATAGATGCTAAAGCAGAGTATAACTTAGAGGTTCTTAGGAGTGCTCAGTCAAATCCATCGCACATCCAGTTATAAAACAACCTAAGAAACTCAAACTCAAGGCTACAAATGGCTATTCCACAAACCAACGATCGCTATGTCCATGTCTTGGGTGCAGTCTGTGGTTTATACTTAGGCCTTGTCCATGATAATATGTTATGTAAGTTTGGATCCCTCATCCACACTTAAATGACATTTTTGGTCACTCAAACAGAGACTTATTTCTTCTTAAGTGCCTTCTAAAGTTAGTTTATCCATGTGGACGTGTTGCTTTGAGTAATGTGCCTGAAATATATAGTCTACTGTTTTCTTACAATCTGGTTAGCATTAGCAGTTCTGCAATTTAAAATGTGATGTCTTCTCTGGTAATTGTAGTAACTTGTGTGTTCTCACGTACAGATATATTTTGTAAAATCAAATTTGTCTGAATTGAAATTTTGCCTCAACAGAGATAGAAAAACGTCCGTCTCGAAAAATATCCATTCAAGTATGAATCAGGCTCGTGTGGCTCTTTGGTTTGTTACGTCCTGCCTGGGCAAGATGTTTTTGTCATGGAGTGTTGTGTCAGAGGGCTATATCAGTAAATCTTTTATTTTCTTTTTCTGTTATCTGGCCATCTGAGGAAAAACGTCACAGTTGATTTCAAGTTGATTTTCTGCGATGAACACTGGCTGGTAAACTTGTCTCAGCTGGTGTTGCAGCGTTTGTGACTCAAACCAAGTGTGGGATGAAGAAGTGATGTGATTCTCTTTCGCAACATATTCGCCTCACTTACAGTAATTCTCTAATTTCTATGTTTTGCCGTTATTTTCACTGCCAGTGAAAAGGCCACACTGTGACATGCTTCAGGCGTGACTCACTCTTTTTCCAGTGCGCACTCATTTATGAGGTCCACTGTTACATTCAACACATGACGTTTAGTGTTTCCATTATTTGTACAGCCCTGTGAAGCTTTCTCAGGCTTCCATAAGGCTTTGAACGTACAGTGGCTTCCCAAGTTCATTTATGTCACAAGATTAATATTCTCTGTTTGTTTTCTCTGTGTGTTTTCTTCTACCTCCTACCAGTTTCTGTCCTCTGATCTTTTGTCCCAGCCCTCAGCTGTTTGCATCTGGTGAGGTTTTTCCTTCATCTCGTCTTTGTCCGTTGGAGGTTCTTTTTTGTCACTAGTTCACTGGGGAACTTTAGTGGCACCATTGAGTCATCATTCAGCTTGTAGGCAGCCTTTGATGTACCTATAGTTCCTCAGACCGCCTCTTTCATTAACCCTGCTGGCATTTGACTTCTCACCCACATGTTTGACCTCACAGCCATCACTGATGCATCAAGGAAAAGGATGACTTTTCATGAGCCCCGAAGTAGAAAGAAACAGTTGTTGACTATGAGACTGATGTTATTGATGTGTTTGGGGTTATTACCGAGGGTCTGCTGACTTCCAGGCATCCATCATGAATGAATAACTGATCTCTGACTATTCTGGACACATCAGTCCAGTTATAAAGTCTTTCCACTGGCTCCCAGTTGCCCATAGAATAGATTTTAAAGTTCTGTTGAATGGTTAAAGTCACTGAATGGTTTCAGAATACATTAGTGATATGTTAATGTAATATAAACCCAGCAGTGCTCTGAGATCTACAGACTCAGGTCAGATAGTAGAGTCCAGAGTTCAAACCAGACATGGTGAAGCAGCACCAAGGGAGCTGAGGTCAGCACTAAATGTTCATATTTTCAAATCCAGGTTAAAAACTTTCAGGTTTTATTTTAAACTGGGTGTTTTAATTCTTGGGATTTTTATTTATTTATTTTTTTTACTATGTAAAGCACATTGAACTATTCCTGTGTTTGAAATGCGGTATACAAATAAAAATGCCTTGCGTTGCCTTTTCAGTTTAGATTTCTATTTGTCATGTCATTATGGTCAGATAGCATTTCTGCACTAAAGTCTCAGGCGTCTAAAGCTGCTGTTTTCATTATAGATGATTCTGCCACCGATTATTTTCATTTAAAATCTATCATTTGGTCAATAAACTGTCAGTAAATAATGAACCAGGTGATAAAAAGTCAAAAGCCTTACAGTTTATTGCCCCATACACCAACTTCCCACCAATAAGCTTGATCTAGTTGCCATTTTTAGCTTCGAAATGACTGAAATGATGAATTAAGTCTCAAACAAGTTGCAGAATAATTTCTTTGTAATAGAATAATTGACTCCCTGTTTCAGCTTTGCAAAGATTGCTTAAAGTGTTCAAATATTGACGTTGTTATCTGTTGTTACTTGTGTTGGCGAGTTGTAATGCACCATGTCGTTATTGAATTCATATGTTTGATTTTACATACCACTTTTGCCTCGTGTCACATCACGTTGTTACTGAAGGAGGCTGTAATCCAAAAGGTGTGAGGATGTACTAAAGGTATGTTGCAGTGCTACGACGGACTTGTGTTGTGTTTGCAGAGCTTAACAGCATGTAAGTTGCTTTGAGCTTGAAGAACGATGGAATTTGGATGTTTGGATGTTAAAATAACCTGCACTGAAAGGTTGCTGTCTTCTTAAAGTGTTGTTGTTGGTGTAAAATATCGAGGGACACCATTTATTATGCATTTTTTAAAATTCTTGTATTCAACTATTAGCCTTTGATGAGCGTTATGTAATTTTGTTTAGGCCTGGCCCAGAAAACAGTGCTGCAACAAACACTTATGGGAACAAAAAGCGTTTTAAGATGGTTCTTGACAGACCGTGTTTCTGTCAGCTGCCTCACTTAAGGCAACATTTAGCTCTGAATGAATAAAGTCTACGTAGATAATTGCGGTTCCTCTCCGAGGCTCCTTCTATCTTCGCCACTTACACTGTGCTGAGCTCAGTGCATCGTGGCTGAGTTGTGACCCTGTTCTCTGGGTTAATGGACGTATAGCTTCATTCATGTCCATGAATGGACATCCAGCACATGCAGACCGATGGCCTTGAAGGACCTGTGTCACTGTCTGGAGAAATAGTAGCCACTGCTGTTCTTCCCCTGCTGGGCTTAGTCTCGGCTCTTTCAGTGGGCCCAGCTGGGTCAGGCTGCTCGACAGTGAAGCTGTGTCTGTCATAGTGTGATCTGATAACTTTGGGCAGGAAAGGAAACAAATGTGTGTCCAGCACCTCAATACAGTGTTTTGTTGATTACAAAATTCACTGACTTCTAGATTCCTTCAACTGAATAAAAGAGGCTGTCGCACGTAGACTTAATGTTATTGTGTTTGCTATCATAGTCAATTATCCCTCTGAAAACCAAGAAGTTTCATTCGCTGAGTCACATTTTTATTCACTTTGAGGTCATTTTTGACTGCTATATAAAATGCTGCATCTCTATGGAAACAGCACAAATGAGGCTAGAAGCAGAGAGAACTTAAAATGTCTTGTGTGCAGTATAAAAGTCTATTTTTGTTCTATGATTATTATTTTACAAAAATTTGCAAAACCTATAATCAACATCTACTTTTTTGACAAGTGGCTGTATTTACTATAGATATTTCAGTATTTACAGTTTTAATTGTTTTCCATTCTTATTTCTTATCTGCTCTTTGTCAACGCAGAGTAATTCAGCCCAGTTCAGCTGAAAAGTCCATGAATTTTTATAACGTGACTGTTGGTCACAGCAGAGTCACACAAAGCTTCTTGGTTATCCCGAGGAACACAAAATCTTTGCTTTTTCTCAGAATTTGATTGCTGCAAGTGCCTTATTTTTTTGAAATTTTTAAGTGAGATTTGTAGAATACCTTGATTTTGATGAAATATCCTTATATTAAGCTTAGACAGAGCAGCACTTTACAGTTGTGTAATATGCTTGTTAAACCTGCTGTTAGGGTTTGGAGTTCTGACGGTTCATTTTATCTGCTGGATCATTAAGTTTTGGGTGAGCATACAGGTTAATGTGCTGAAATTTGTTTATTTGCAGAAAGGAAAACGTAAAACATGCAAGACAGAGAGTTCATGTGTTTACAACGTAACAAGTTTACTTGTCATGTTGAAATTAGTGAAGCTGTACACAAAAAGAGAATAAATGCTGCTACTTGCCCTCTGACCGAGAAACAATCGACAAGTTTCTGTCCAAATTTTGCACAAATTTCAAACAAGTTTCCAGGAAATTCCGCAAAAGAAAATGCAAATGAATATGTTTTTCCATCAACAAGTCATACAAAATCTCAAGTCAGGAGCTGCTGGAAATGTATTTATATTTTTATTTATTTTAGCAAAGTTATAGTCTCGTCATCGCTCACACAGATCAAATGTTTTCATGCACCAAGATTTTTATCTCTTGGCCACATTTATCATACATTCCGTGAGGAGTTGAGGTCTGTTTTTATTGCTTTTTGTCGTGTTTTGTTTCTATTGATACAGTAACTTTTCTGCCCCAGTTAAATATGAAAATGTTTTAAGAAAATTTGCACGACTTATCAGATTTCTGCTGTTTGTCGTCAGTCTTTTTTAAAATATGCAAATTGAAGATGCACATTAAAACATTTCATAAAAGTGCTTGCTGAGCGGAGTCTGTTTGGAAAGTCGGTAGAACCCAGACTGTCCCGGTTGTGTTCTGTAATGTGGTGCTGAAAAGGAAATGAACCGAATGTGGCCTGTCTGCCACGGGGGGATTACAACACAATCACACCCACATGCTGCCATCTGCCTCATCACTCTCTGATCAGATCAGAGGTCTGCTGTGTCAAGTTAGACACCCACAGGTTAGACGCTGTCTGGCAGTGAGTTAAATGCTTTTTTTTTTTTGTTTTCAAAAGCCATTGGTACCTGAAATGTTTATCTTGACTGGGTGAGAATGCTGAACAGCTCACATTAAAGCACAACTTCACATTTAGCTTTTCAAG
Organism: Amphiprion ocellaris; assembly: GCF_022539595.1. Lineage (NCBI taxonomy): Eukaryota > Metazoa > Chordata > Actinopteri > Pomacentridae > Amphiprion > Amphiprion ocellaris. Next base: position 30,281,057 of record NC_072775.1, read on the forward strand.
TAATTCTGTTCGAGAGGTCAAGAGAATAATGTGATGTTCCTACATTTAGATTAGGGCTGTAATTACTATAGATTTGGTCTGAACAACAATCCAAACACAGAAGTAGTCAACTTATGCCTGAAATGTAGAAAAAACAGCAAAATCTCAGATTCTGCACAGTGGAACCAGCAAGTGTTTGACACCTTTGCTTGATAAAAGACTGAGGATCAATGAATCGAGAAACTGTTCCAGCACTAATGGTGACCCACGGTTTTAGAGGAACGAGTAAAATGTCGAGAGAAAGGGCTGGGCAGGTGCATGAAGCTGCAGGTGTTCTCTGTCACCATCTCCTCAGCCTTTTAAACTGCATTTTCCCACTTCCAGTTCAGTGGAAAATGTTTGACATGCTGCCTAGGCTGTTCTGTTGAAATTCACTGCTACTGAAGAGCATATTTTTTCTGTCTGTGTCTCACACTCACCATCTCTGCTTGCTTTCTACACTGTCAAAAACAAAAAAAAAAACCAAAAAGAAAATAAAACATAAGTTAAAAACCTGTTTACTGTAATGTTGAAAAACTATACGCACTTTAAAAATGTTGGCAAATATCTATAAAATAATTTTTTTAGCAGAATATAATACAGTTAAACATTGTAAAAGAACAAATTACTATTTGTAAAAATACAGATTTTTAATGTGGATATTCTGTACTTTTTTCTGTGATTTCAGTAGATTTGATCAAAAACCTATGACAAAATACAAAATGATCTACTATTTATCACTCACTGATATACATAGCTTTTCTTTGAATAATAATTGTCTCTAAAATTACAATATTTTTATGATTTAACTACATTAAAAATAGCATAATTTAGTGGGCAAATGTCTTTTTTTTGTTGTGAACATCAGGAACAGTTTTGGCCTCTTTTTGTAGTTAACATGTAAAAATGTTTTTTCTATGATTTTACTATTTATCTGTAATTTCACAAAATCTGTAAAATAACAATGAATTGTTAAAAAAAAATTAAAAAGCCATTAATTGTTTACAGTGCATATCCATGACGTTTTTTTTTTTTTTTAACATTTTTACTCGACTGAAAATTTATCTTGGCAGAAAAAAGTTAAGAGGACTACTTAAAGTTCATAACTTATTATTCATGACAATTTAGCATTCTCCACTCAAACCCCCTCATTACAGGTCGGATGCATTCATGAGTTTTGAGCAGCTCTACCTGGTAAACAAGAATGATATTCTCATGCCAGGTTGTTGTAGTTTTGACATTTTTCTAGGCCTAACAGGTTCTGAAACTCTGAAGTATTATCATAAGAAAGAAATTATAGAAAAAAGCCTGTTAGAATGTACACAAATCTGTTGAATTAATTGACCTTGTTAATAATCTTACAACCCCTCAGACTTTCCTTCTTGAGAGAGCCAAACCCTTAAAGAAACGACTCATAAATACTTTCTGTGGCACCAACAGTTCCTTTATCAGTACAGGACATCGATGTAATTTATTTCTGTGCACATAGTTGGTGTTACTTTGGTTTTCTAGGTCGGCTCGCTGGCTCCAGCTCAGATACTGGGGAGCAGCTGTACAGTGACCAGAAGGTCGTGAGTTCAATTCCGTACACCAGCTGGGATAAATCTAGGTTGGAAATAAATTAAAAAACACTCCTTTCTGAACCTTATCGTAGGAGCTGACCAATATATTTTTAATACTGATTATTAGTAATCCAATAACCAATATTTGAAACAGATATACAGAGTTTAAAGAATGAGGGAGGTTTAAACATGAGGCTGACATCTGCTGAACACATGATTATGCTTCATTTATTACGGTACAACAGCTTTGGAAAACCTTTAATTGGTTTTAATCAACTGAATGTCATACATTTACAACACATGATTGCAGGGAATCTGTCAAAACAAGGTTACTTCAATATTAACTATAGCTGAATATGTCCAATATCATTAAAAATAAATAGTTTTCTGTTTGCCATAAGTTTGAGAGCTGTGTCTCCTCTTCTATCATCTGATGTTCTTCTTTGTGTCTCAGTCTTTTGCTGTTCCACCATTTGTATGACCCACTAAAGACAATTTATTAAAATACTAGCTGTTATTGTTTTCAAATGACTAATTTTACGCCGTGTGTAGCCGCCTGCTAACTTAGCCTAACTTTGACGTTAGCTTAATCTTGTCCTCTAGGCATAAACAAAACCTTAGCCGGGGTCAAAAAATGATCTTAGCCACTGAGAATATAGCTAATTTCCTGGTTTGTAGTGAATGCTTCTTGACCTTCATTAGCCCTGTTAGCAGTGGGTTGCTAAGTCCCACTCATGCTGACATTACAGAAAGATTTAATTATCTATACATAAATATACTCCATTATCTTGTTATGGTTAAGTTTATATCACTGCAGCATAGTGCATAATTTGGGCATTTTCAGTGCTAAATGTAAAACATACATGTTTTTCATCATAGAAATAGTTCATTGGATTGTTGTGTTTTTAGCAGCTTTGCCAATATCTGCTACCTTACGTTGGAAGCGAAAATCTGCTTGCTTCTTGGAGCTGCTTTGTAGTAGGTTTTTGACAACAGCATGAATGTAAATAATAGTAGAATGTAAATAACATATTATAATAGCATAGTTCAACAAATAATGCTATGTACTTATGTGGCTCCTAGAGTAGCTGTCAGTGTTGATTGACTATTAATTGTGATGTTTAATCTTTTTTTAAATCTTTTTTATTATGAGGTATTAGTTTAAGAAATAAACAAACAAAAAGCATACTGGTAATTAGAAAAAAAATCTGAATATCAAATCAGATAAATAGTCAGTTGACCTAATCACACTGCCTTTGAACAAGGTTTGTAATGTTGAGCTGCGCTAATAAAGGTTTTATTCAACAGTAATCAGTACTCTTGACAGTTTCTTACTTCATAAATGCAAAGCTGCAGAAAAAAAGCTTATACACTGAGCTGCAGTATCAAACATGAAGTAATTGGTTTAAATAAAGACACAAAGTAAATGGTAAGTTTTTTCACAAAGCAGTTTGTTTAATAAATGTAGTGAGATGCAGATTGAGTGAACTGGTGTATAATAATAATATAAGCCCGCAGGATTATATCATGGTTGACGTTAACCAAGTGGCGGGACAGAACAGATATGGAGAATCTCTGTATCTCTGCTTCACATCTTCATCCTCCTTAGATGTGTTGGCTCAACAGAGCTGGGCTCAGATAACAGGCGTCAACATGTAAACATCCATCAGTAGCGATTTAGATAGCGTCTGAAAGCCCGTTGTAATGTGGTTGGCTATTTATTTCTGAGCGATACAACAGAGGGGCATCCGAGGGGGATCTTGGGCTTTTCTACTGTTAAAGGGAAAATGTTATCAGTCTAATTTGGATGATTTTATTGCTTCGACTTGTACCGAAAGGATTTAATTCCTTCTCCAACCCTTGATAAAACCTAAAAGTTACCACTCCGGGTTAAAAATAGACTGCTTCTCTTAGGCCCTGAAGAAAAAGCCACTTAAAAAATGTAACATTTCCTACCTGGCAGCAGGGTTTTATAGCTCTGTGTGTTAGATAACAACATTAAATCCTGCACGGAACCCAGATTGAAGGAGAAAGCTGCACAAAACACGCATCTTCGTAAGTCACATCCCATCGTGTTATATGTCCTGAGCAGTGACCACACCTGTCCCCCTGCTACCCTCTTATATAACCACCAACACACACCTTTATCCATGGCAGCTGTCCTCAGCGGACTCCTCCAGCCCCCGGCCAACCGCTGTGCTGGAGAATTAGCATCATTAGCTGCCACCAGTCAGGTAGATGGATTTAGAGGATTTATCGTTCAGTTGAGGCCGTTAGTTTCCCTGCCTCTCTGTGTTTGTTCAACTTGGTTCTGCGCTACGACGTCCATAAACAACATCACCTCAGCACTAACATATATTTAATGCTGAGTCACCTTGGGGGAATTACTCGCCAGTTTTAGAATGACTAAAAAACCCCTTTGTCACCGCGGGCACAGCTACAGGCACAGAGAACTCACTTGTGTCTGTGATTATAAAGGCAAGGCAAACGGCACATCGGAGCACACACATGCCATCATAAGAGAGTTGAGGTTATCGGTGTACAGTGTTTTTCCTCAAGATATTACAGTAGAACTCTGTCTTGAAACTTGAAATTTTCTTACTTTAATTTGAAGTTTCTATTAAACTATAAACCTGTTTCCTTTGTAGTGACAGTTTTGCTTTGCAGAGCTGTAAAAGCAGATTAATGAACTTCTGACCACTGAATCGTTCTTGTCATTGATAGATTTTTTGCTAATTTTTTTCTTCTTTCTCCAGTATAATATGCATACAGCCTTTTGACATATGTATATTTACACATTATAGGTCCTCAGTGGTTACATGTTATTTTATAGCCTCATATTATGATTGGAAATGTTCTTTTTTATTAATATTTTGTCAAAATAAGACCTAGCCACTCTGTACATAATACCACACATAACACAGTCTGCAGTCTGACCTGCTGTACTTGTTGATATTCTCTTTAAACATATTCATACAGCTTCTCCGTTCTCTCTCTGCTCTTCAGTACGTTCTTTTCCTCCTGCTTTTTCCTACATTTGACCCATTTGCAGCCCATCTCGAGACTTGAGTACGTCAGAGTTAGACTCACAATGAGACCAGAGTTCCTCTGTGAGACGACTTTCTCTGACAGACTTCTGTGACTCTAAACTCAGCTGAGATTATGCTATAAAAAGAGCAGCTGAACTGTAAGAAAGAACAAAATGTCTTTTTGCTTTTCTATAATTTACACCAGACAGGTGTTATTGCCTCACTGTCTCTGACAGTAAGAGAGTAAGTGCGTCTGATAATACGGCTGCAACAAGAGTTTTCATCAAAAGTTATTGCAATTTGCAGGTAAAGGATTGAAAAAAAAAAAGTGAAATTCCAAGATGAATGTTTGCATTTGTACCTTAATGAGAATAAGTTCATTTGTGCTGCATGTTCTGCATATTATTAAAAATTAGACCTGACTATACAACTGAAAAAACCTATCATGATCAGATGTTTCATTTCAATTTATTGATAATTACTGATGTCTTTTGATTACCTTTTTTTTTGCCTTTTTAATAAAGACCAGCAGAAAAAAATCTTTATTTTGAATTTAACCACCTTACTTTGCATTCGTATTAAATCACACAGCTAATAATTATGATGTAGCCGTACAACAATGACAATTCACATATAAAATAAAATAAATGAGGATGAAAGAATGATTTTTACCTTGATACAGAAGAAAAGAACAAGTTTAATTGTGCATTTTAGCTCATATAGCCTGCTTATGAACCAGTTTGGGGTTTGATCATGCAATGACATTCACAGCATCTATTGCTGGTACATGGTTATTGTTTTATCAGCCACGTTTATGGGAAATGACAGCTTTAGTGCCCAAGATAAATTTCTAGAAGCATTTTTGTATTAATGAAGTAGAACTGGAACAAATAAAATCATAACTTGATCTAAAATTGCATCCCAGATCAGTTTATTTCCCACCAGTGTCCACCTGACGAGCGTCTCTTCTGTCAGTGCTGCTTCCTGACTTCAGTTTTATCGAGCCAGTCGGGACTCAAAGCCGCCTCAGGCTGTTCGCTGCTGTTTCCCGCGCTGCATTGTCTGCTCTTTTCTCCTGTTGAATGCCGTGTCGCTGGAGTTGTGTAACTGCCTTGGGTGGTGCCAGTGTTTCAAGGCCTTTCTGTGTCAACTGGCGGCGTGTTTGCTTTTCTTCCTTATTATTCAGCTCAGTCAGATTTACCGAGATTAGCTCAGCCCAGACTGAAAGAGCCACCGGGCTATAATGGACATGTGTTTGGGGCCTTTTAGGGTCTTTTGGTTACTTTTCTCAGTCGTGTTTATGTTTGGGCTTTTTTTGTTCCTGCTTAATTCTCCGTACAGGAAACATTTAATTTCCTTTTACAAGTCCTTCTGTCTTAAATGCCCACTCCTTCCCACAGAAAATGTCAAGACATAGATATGTATTGTGGGAAAAAAAAATTTAACAGGAAAGACAGCCTGGCTGTTTTACATGTCAGTGCAATCTCTTCCTGTTTCGATCAGATGCTCTGAAGCTTCCTGGAGTGGTTTCACTGATTATTTGTCTTTCTTGCAACTGTTAATGTCACACCTACACGACCGCTCAAAAGTTTGGAGTCACTTAGAAATGTCCTTATTTTTGAAGGAAAAACTTTTTTTCAATGAAGATAACTGTAAATTTATCAGAAATCCAGTGTATACCTTGTAAATGTGGTAAATGACTATTCTACACTATGGCATTTCCAGCAACCATCACTCCTGTGTTCTAATGCTACATTGTGTTAGCTGATGGTGTTGAAAGGTTCATTGATGATTAGAAAACCCTTGTGCAGTTATGTTAGCACATGGATAAAAGTGTGAGTTTTCATGGAAAACATGAAATTATCTGGTTGACCCCAAACTTTTGAACAGTAGTTTACATAGCAATAACTCCTTACATCCATAACAGTTACTGATAGAGAAATAAAATGTCTAGATTTCTTTCACTTGCTCACATTGAAAGCATGGAAAGTTAAATTCACTCAAAGTTACTGTAAATACATATTTCTTTAAGTGTCTTCAGTCTGAAGTTTTGACAAAGTCAAATCATTTACTCCAAATGTTAATAAAGTTGATTTTCTTGCTGTAGTAAATGTTGCAGTAAAATTATGATAACTGACTTTTCTAGGAGTTTTTTGATGTATAAGGTGTATTTACAGCCTCAAGATATAATTTCATACGTTATTGTAATTGTCCACATACAAAATGAATTAACCTCGAGCTGTTTTTGCACATTAAGATTTGTCCTAAATGTGAAGGGAGAAGTGTGTGTTTCTGCTCCCGTCTGCCGCATTGCTCTTGTCCCCAAAGAGAGAAATATTAAGTAACATTTCCTACATATGTTATGCAATGCAGCACTTAACCACAGTCGTGCCAGAGTGTGAACATAAAAAGCACTGCAGCGACTGTTTGTCCCAGTGAAACTAAAAACTGAATGGACAAGGAAGTAGAAGAGAGAGAGAGAGATGTGTGTTCTTTCTCTCTGTTTGTGTGGGAATGTTTGTACATGTGCAAACCTGCACGTGTGCACGTCAGTCGAGCGCACACACTTTCAGCTTGGCATCCGGGTGCTCCAGTGTGTGTGTTTATTTATGTGTGTGTGTGTGTGTGTGTGTTTTGTGTTTGCATCGTCCAGCTCCCTGAGGTATGCAGCAGAGCAGGTTCATCTGTGTCAAACAGAAAAGGGGAGGAGAGAGGAGGCGAACATGGAGAGTCCCACCTCCACCTTCTCTTCCTCCCACATCGCGGGCATGTTGCTTCAGGACCTGCACCGACTTTGTTGTCAGGCTGCCACCTAAAGGACGCTGCTGCCTGAACGTTTGCTCACCTGTGATCTGCTGAGAAAACATAGAAAGCTGCAGCTTCATCATGATGCATCAGCCTGCAACCATTATTTTTTGGTTATTTTTCTTTTTTTTTGGTTAAACGTTTAGTTCATTTAGTTACTAAAATTCCAGAAAGAAAATGACATTTCCCAACGTCCATTGTGACAGATTCAGATGTCCTCAAAAGTCCACAAATTTACAATGACAAAAAGAAAAAAAAAAAAAAATCCTCAAAGAGTTGCAAACAGCAAATGCCCATTTTTAAAAGAAAGTTGAAACTATTTATCAGTTATCAAAATGTGGTCATGTATTGAATCAGTCAGCTGTCCAGGTTAGGCCCGCAACTATTTATTATTTGTCTCGATGAACTGATTGCTTATTTGGTTCACAAAATATGAGAAAATGGTGAGAAATGTAGATCAGTGTTTTCCAGAGCTGAAGATGACGTCCTCAAATGTTTTGTTTAGTCCCCAACCCAAAGAATATACAGTTTACTGTTACAGATGAGTAAGATAACTAGAAAACATAAGATTTAAGAACCTGGAAACAGTGGATTTTGAGTTTATTTTGCTTTAAAAATTACTCAAATAGATTAATAGACTATACAAGTAGTTGTAGATTATTTTAGTTGACAACTAATCGATTAATCAGTTAATTGTTGCTGCTTAGATTCAGTCGTCCAACTAAAAATTCAGCAATAAATGTTTAATTGTTAATTCAATTACTTAATAATTAACACATATATACACTGCAGTGTAAAAATTTGGGGTCACTTAGAAATGTCTTTGTTTTTGAAAGAAAAGCATTTTTTTTCAATGAAGATAACTTTAAATGAATCAGAAATACAGTGTAGACATCGTTAATGTGGTAAATGACTATTCTAGCTGGAAACGGCTGATTTTTAATGGAATATCTCCATAGAGGTACAGAGGAACATTTCCAGCAACCATCACTCCTGTGTTCTAATGCTACATTGTGTTAGCTAATGGTGTTGAAAGGCTAGTTGATGATTTGAAAACCCTTGTGCAGTTATGTTAGAAAACATGAAATTGCCTGAGTGACCCCAGACTTTTGAAAGGTGGAGTAGGTATAAGTTCACATCATACTTATGTATTTTGTTGTATCGTGTGTACACACAGGAATGCTCACTTATGTAATCATATTTACAGTTAAAGTTTTGGACAATTCAGATTTAAATGAATCACTTCAAGACATTTTCCACATATTCAAAGTTGTGTGTCTTTTGTGTATTGTAACTGCTAGTCAGGCAAAGTAACAAATCTGATGACAAATCTGCAAACCACATGAACTGACATCGCTAACATGAAAACAACTCAGCAGATGTAGAATGACCCCAGCTTTAAGTGAACCAGGACACAACTTTGCATAAAATAAACACAGTGTTCCGACTTTCTCACCAGACTCGTCTAAATATAAACTGTATGCCAAAGCATGTGCACCCATTTCTGTCCATTATTAGCTCTGATGCATTCACAGCCTGAAGCAATGTCCCTAAATCTTCTCCCATTTCTCTGTATCTGTGTTTTCCTGGCTCTTCTGATGTGGTTTATCTGCAGCTGAAGAACACTGGAGCGGTTGATTGTTGTTCCACTGCAGAGCTGCAGGCAGTGCTGATAAGACTGTGCTGGTCTCCTAATTAGAACTGGCAGCACCACTCTCCGTCCAGTCCCATTTTCTACCCATTCACCGCCGCTCTGGCCTGAAATAGGAAATTAAGAGAATGCTGTGCTGAAATCAGAAGTGTTAATTGGCTGCTGCTGTGAAGTGTGCCCTCAGGCTCAGAGCTCCTGTCTGTGTACTGTACAGCAGTTATTGTGGTTGTTTAGCTTCTGGCTTCCTGGTCAAACTGTGCAACTATCAGGTCAGTCTGAGTTCTTGAACTTCTAACCAGCTTTTGTTGGAAGATCTCTGTTCATGTTGTCTGAGAAAATGGGCATCATAGTCAGCGCTGTTGGGTGTATTTGGAAGTATTTGGTTTTAAAGAGCCCATATTATGCTTTTGGGATTTTTTCCCCTCTCCTCCAGTGTGTTGTATAGTTCCTTTTTTTGTGCATATAAAAGGTCTGCAAGTCCCTCATTCATGCAAAAGGCAGTTATTCTCTCCAAAAGAAAAGGTTTCTTCCATTACTTGTCTACATCACCATGTAAGACATTTGCATAATACCTGCCTTAGAACTAGTTTCTGGGTAACTTTGCTGTAGAGACAGGAGCTAAAATGAAGCAAGACAGTGAGAAGTGGTCTCTAGCAATTTTCTGTATGAGCAAAATAATGTTTTTTGAACATTAAAGCATGTAAACATATTCTAGTACACCCCAAAATATAATTATACACTACCATTCAAGAGTTTGGGGTCACCCAGACACTTTCATGTTTTCCATGAAAACTCACACTTTTATCCATGTGCTAACATAACTGCACAAGCGTTTTCTAATCATCAATTAGCCTTTCAACATCATTAGCTAACACAATGTAGCATTAGAACACAGGAGTGATGGTTGCTGGAAATGTTCCTCTGTACCTCTATGGAGATATTCCATTAAAAATCAGTCGTTTCCAGCTAGAATAGTTATTTACCACATTAACAAAGTCTAGACTGTATTTCTGATCAATGTAATGTTATTTTGATTGAAAAAAACTGCTTTTCTTTCAAAATAAGGACATTTCTAAGTCACCCCAAACTTTTGAACTATAGTGTATATCGGTACCCCTGTATGATATGGGCTCTTTAATGACATATTTTTTCACCACAGAAAACCTTTAGCTATCTTGATACTGTAGATACATTTTTCTGGTCATAGCCACTGTTAATAAAAGTCCAATTGGAAGTTATCACCCTGACTTTAGCCACATGTCCTATGTTTGTCTTCACTTTTTCCAGCTTGTACTAACTCAAAAGGTTTTCTTTACTTCCTGACATAGCTACATGCTGCCCAGATTAATTTCTGCAAAGCAAATGTGATTGATCGGTTAAATGTAAAATCTGTGACTCATGGAGAAAGATGTTGATATTTAGCGAGTTAGCATATTCAGATAGTTGACAAGTGCCAGATTTACTGTCCCTATTTCTCCCTGCTCTTGCTTTCCCTGCACGTTTGAGCTCGTAAAAGCTCGTAGTGTTGTATGCATTTGTCTGAGCCACTCCCATTTACAGAGGCAGGGCTATGTTTGCTGAATTTGATGACATTTATATTGGATTAAAATCCACATATTCCACCACTGATCCTGACAAATCTCATCCTGATGGCACTTAAAACAACTGCCTTACTCATAAATATATGGCTTTGCTGTGTGATGTCTTTTTTCAGAGTTTTATGGTTCATAAAAATGTAATAATTTCTTCAGGCATTAGCAGAGGTGATCTTTAATTACTGCAGGACGCCTGTTGGATGCGTAGAAAAATGTGCGTATATGGCGACACCTGTCCACCTGAAAACCTTTGCTTAAAGCACGGTGTCCTGTCAGCGAGAGCAGCCTCCTCTTAGTGAGAGGTCAGCCTCCTAATGTCCCACCGTGGTTTAGTGGTTTCACAGCTACGTATCGATTAGCTGGTCAGTCTGTTCACACCAGATGTCCAGCACCAGCTGCTCAGGAATATACCGCTGCTATAATGAAGTCAAGAGACTCTCTTCATCCATTTTTAATGAGTCAACCTGGTAGTGAAGACTTTAGGTACATATGGGGCACCTTTATTTGACAGAGTGCATATTGCTGCTGTCATCGGTTGTTCTATCTGCAGTTTTAGCGAGTAGTACTATGTCAAAGTTGTAATAATAGAGAGATACTGAGATTATCTTAATGTAAAAATGAGACTACTTTTTGAAGTTTGGATTTAATGCATGAAAGTTTTGCTTGCATTTAATTGCATTAATGCATATTTCAGTCGTACCTTTATTTGAAACATTTGTTATACCTTTCTGATTAATGTACAATTTCTCTTTTACATGAAATAAGTTAATGAGGTGAAAGTAAAGAGCAGAAAACTGACTGAATACTTGGTTTAATGGGGACTGAGATGTTTGGCACCTAAACAGGTGGAGACTTATTAATCCTAAGCGTTTAAAAGCACAAAAATGTGGATCTCATGTGACCCTACTCTGTCCTATGAGGTAAAAAATACACCTCTTTCTGGAGTTTTTTGTTTTTTTTAACCACTTAACTAAAGTGTAATTTCAGAGCAGCTTGGAGGAAAATGTGGTTTTAGTGGCCAACACTGAAGTGGGTTCCCACCTCGCTGGCTTTGTAACGGTCGATTCACCACCAGGACTTCCCCCTTTGACAGATCTGTGCACTAAATCACATGTTCACTCAACATTTGTGCAGGGAGACCACAGAACGGCGTCACCAGTGTTGCACGCTACATTTGATAAAGGAGACTTATCATACAAGGACAATGGCAATAATCCGCTTGAGCAGGAGTTTTTTTCGAGCCATCTCAATACACGAAGAGGATGATGTGTTTACTAGTTGCTCGCCACCAAAGGTAACATGCTGTGTGTTTTTATTTATTGTACATAACTAAGACGTCAGTTATGCTCAATAGCGTTACAGAGCGTTTCTAGTAAAAGCTGCCTTTTATTAGCGCCTTTTTCTCGATGACTCAGTGGTAGGAAACTTCCAAAAAAAAAGTTTCCTTGTTTTGCAACTTTCTGTCAAATGTTGCACATAAAAGAAAGTGCTGTAAATATATGAGAAAATGCATCTACAGTATGTATATTTTGTCAGTGTGCTACTGGACTGGACGTCACACTTGTCAGGCTTCCTCCAGTCCGCTGAATATTCGATCCTCCTGGGCACCTCCAGCTGTTTGCTCTGCTCCTGCATATTTCATCCCTATTGATCTCCATGCAGTAAAAACATCACAGAGCCAGTGTTCAGAGGCCTCGGGCCACCAGCATTATTTATGACTCTCTGTGCCCTGTCGCTCTATTGCCAGGCAGCTTCTTTGTAATGCCAGCATGAAATAATCATGACAAGCAGCCCATTGACTGGCTCAGTTGTGCATCTGGGCTTTGAAGGGTTGCTCTGTCATTAGAGACGGCATGCTGGCTGCACCGCAGCTGTGGAGATATTCTTGAAAAGCAGCAACTTTTATTTATTTTTTTGTTCACTTGTCAGTGCTTTTGCTGAGCTGCAATCTATTTTTGAAATCAGGATTGCCACCTGCCAAAGTGAGGGTCAGATAGGACTCTCCTGTAGAAGGGTTTGCGGTTGGTCTGACCTGTTTAATATGAATATTTCTCTAGGTTTTTCTTCTGATTTGCTTTGTGGCAAAATAAAACCAGGCTCTGAAAAGTAAATCATATCTTCTCTTTTCATCATGACACATCTGCGGACACTTCTTCTGATTAAAAAAAACAAACTCCAAGTGACAAGATAAATTAATCAGAGAGCATATTGATGTACAGCTGATTAATTTCCAAGCAAATTGCCAAAAAAAAGCTGAATGGTTTCAGCTTCTCCTGTGTGCCAATATGTTGCTTTTCCAAATTTTAGTCAGCTGACTCTTTTTGGGTTTTGTCCTGAAGTCCCTCTCGAGTTTAAACTCACCTCTGTGTATTAAAGTTACATTCGTCATTAGAATATTGTATTTTAGCTCTAAAACTACTTGATTTCCCTTTCCGGTAATTGATGTAATTACTAAACTCTGACTTGCTGTAGCTCGAGCACACCAGCTCACCTACAGATTTGCTCAAACACTGTAAAACTAATTTGTGCTACGAAATGACAAGTTGTATTATTGGAGTAATTCAGTCATGTATGTTCGTACCAGAGATGTATAGTGATGCAGAAAGTCCCAGTTCTGACATGCAGGCAGAAAGTCTCTGATCATTGTTGTTCTCCAGTTTCAAGGTTGAAATGCTCAGCCATGGTGTTGACTGCTTATTACCCTCATGATATGTTTTGTGTTATAAAAAAAAAAAACACCATATGGTACGCGTTAACAAGGTTAAATGCTTAATTTTTGATGTAGGGCAGCTTGACAATGTCACCTTGGGTTTTCGAAAATTGTAATTGGTAAAATAGATTCACTCTTCTCTAGATTTTTTGTTTTGGAGACCATCTAATCAAAATAAGGTTTGCCACATGTTTCTAGCATCAAGAAAACTGTTGATACTCTCCTTCTTCATACATAGATCTGTTTTGTGATGGACCTTTTTTCCAATGTAGTGTTCATGACAACCAACAGACATCTATAATACACACTGTAGTTAATACTCTGAGGCTCCAAAGGTAAAATTATTCCATATGATTTACAGAGTACTGAATCCATGTTTTTCCTTTCTGTGGAAGATTCCCACAGCTCTCTCTGTTTGCAGCTGCAGGGATAAACTGCCATCCCAATATTCAAGATGCATCTTCAGTCAGTTTCACTTCCTCATTTCTACCTGACTCTGCCACTCCATGTTATATAACTGCAACTTCCTTCCATTCACAGTACATTTAGAGATCTGCCAACGGTGGTCATGTCAGCTGCAAATACAGCTCGTTATTTCTTCCACCTTTGACCTTTCGGTTGTTTTCTTTGTATTCCTGCAGTTGAGCGTATAAACACTGCAAAGATGGGGTGATTGTCTCCATGTGTACAACACAATGTTCACAGTGTAAATGTTACGTGTTTGAAGTGCTGATCTGTTTTAAAATGTTTCAGATGAATGTGTGCAGTTAGTTGATTTACACTCTGAAAGCTGTGAATTTCTTACATCATGAACCTTCACACGCTGTTCGGGAACTTTTACGTAACAGACTTAAATCCAGTCACAGATGACTCACAGTTCCCCCCGCTTTCTTTTTCCTTCCGCAGACGGTATCTTCGTCAGGCCAGGGCCGCTCCGAGTCGCCCGTCTACACTAACCTCCAAGAGCTGAAGATCACCCAGAGCAACCAGCCTCCTCCGCCCTCTGGCTCCCCCCTCCATGTCTTTGGTGACTGGGAGACCTACAAGGACCAGAATGGCAGACACTTCTACTACAACCGATCCACCCAGGAGAGGACCTGGAAGCCGCCTCGAACCAGGGACACCAGCACCGGGAACTCAAGAGGAGACAGCCACAGCACTGGGGAGAGCTCCGAGGTACAGAAGAAAACTCAGAAGCACTCTGCATCAGTCTTTAGGAAGAAATTAGCTGTCGAAGTCTATCTTTGGGTGCATCAATGGGTGGCAACTTTTTGTGAAAATGACAATCAAACAGGAGGTTGATTAGCTGCCTCTGTTATCAGCAAGCCTGTCATTAGTGGGGAAAAAAACAATACATTTACACAGTATGAACAAGGAAACTAATCTAGCGTTCACACTTGAAAAAATGTGTGCAATCACACTCCCTTCAAGAGAGTCACCCAGAAAAAAGTATTAACCCTTTGAACAACAAAAACTGACACCAAATATGGAAAGGCACGTTGTCTTTTTTAAAAATCGACAAAATTACACCTTTCATCAGAGCGAGAAACTGTAAAATTAGAAGGAATCATCATTTTTTTCAAGTTTTTGACAAAAAAGTGACACAATCTAAGCTTAACATTGCCACATTTTCAATGAAGTCATGCATCTCATTGAAAAATTTGCCACAAATAAACCATTTGCACCAGATTCTACATTAAAAAAACAAAAGAAAATCTTTGACCTCAACTGCAACCAGAAGTCATTTGACAAAGTTTACTATTCAGCTGAACTGCAGGATGTGTTTGCACAGAGCATAGAGGAGACAATTATAAAAGCAAATTAAGAGGAAGTAGTAAAATATCTATAGTATGTAGAGTAACCACAATTTTATCCCAAAATAGTAACACCAGGGGGCGCTTGGAAAAATGTCGTACATGTTGATTCATGGTTTTTTTTTTTTTTTTTTTTTTTTTTTTTTTTTTTTTTTTTAAATTTTTGTAAAATACATTTTCAGAAATTCAGCTTTGTCATACTGCACAAAAGGTATTTCTGAGTTCTCTCTACTTCCAGCCTTGGTAGAGCTGTTTTCCTAGAGGTGCAGAACCCACAGTGAGTAAAAATGTGACAGGAGCAAAAATATAAAAATGCCTAGAAACTGCTTGAAGTTCAGAGGGTTAAAGGCAGATAACTTTCAAGGTGGAGCAAGAAACTGTCATTGCATTTACAGGTTGCCACATTTCTTTTGTGTGTTGAAAATCAGGTATATTTAGATACTTCATGTAGTAGAAGAATGTAGGAATTTTAGACATGTAAAGAGGAGTTGACAGGGCGTTTGGTCCTTTGTCATCATTTATATGAACACCTGGTTAGTCAGAACAGAAAGCAGGTGTGATTGTTGTTTTTAGTCAGGTGACAAAGATCTCCTGTCTAGACGTCTTAGACAAGGTTTGTAATAAATATTGCTTTTAGGCCCACTTTTATGCCGCATTTTGCTCTAATTCAAGCCCAAATACAAGATTTTAATTCTGAAACTGAATCCGTGAACAGTCAGAAACGATGCAGAAATGTTGTCACTTTGAAGCCAAACTGGTTCTCACAGTTATAAAATTACAAGAACTTGCACAAAGATGCTCATACAGTCTAAATCTGAGACAAATATTCAAAAGATAATGCATCTCAGTGCATGATTACACACTGCGACTACCTCTCACTTTCGATGCTGTTTGTGCGCTCAGACTGACACAACAGCAAAATTGTTCTTTCAGCCTCGACAGCTTGTTCTGAGAGATTCTGAATTATCAGACAAAATAAATCTTCTTGTTCTCTTTCTGACATGCGACGGCTTGATTATACACCGACACCAGAATAATTAGATTTATGAATAAAAAAAAAGAACACACAGCTTTTTGTGATTTGGAAGTAGCTGGAATTAATTAGTCAGCGGTGAATGACTTTTTATGATCCGCTCCCCACACAAAAACAAACTCTTAGTGACATAACACATTAGCCTGCGTCTTCTGGGAGTCATCTCTGATTCTGAGTCAGCCTATGTTTCACTAAACGGCTGCACCACACTGCCACCTACAGGCCAAACACTGTCACGTCATCTGTTTTCTGTCACTCCTCTGTCCACAATCAAGCAGTGATTGTCAGCTCTGATGGGTTTTCTGGTTCTCTGTGCTGTATTAAACTGGTGTTGGGCTGTTTCTGATGATTTATGGGTTCTGGGTGCATGACTGTTTCTTTTCCTTTGTGGTGAAAATGCTCTTTCTCTTTTCTCTCTCTTTCTCTTTACACTAATGGTAGACCACCCCTCTCTCGCTCTCCCCGTCTTTCCTTCCCTTCCTGTCGCTCTCCATTGGTCGGCTGCAGCCTCTGTCGTCGGAGGACACCTGCTTCAGTACCTACTCGAGCCAGTCGGACAGCCAGTATGGCTCGCCGCCGCGTGGCTGGTCGGAGGAGATGGATGAGCACGGCCACACGCTGTACGTCAGCGACTATACTAACGAGAAGGTACCGACTGCATCTGCTGTGTCTTCTGTGCTGTGGTGGTTTCTGGGGCTGCATGGGGGACAAGATTCGGGTCTGATTAATGGCACATTTCTACTAAATGTTTTCTCCACATTGTGACGCAGAGCTATTTCACAGCAACAAGAGGAAGCGTAACACCAAGCTGTAGGCACACAGTTATATTCTCAACATGCATAGATAGTTTTAATTGCTTTTGTGAGTCTTAAAACGAAAATAAAAGGGAAGCTTCAGGACTCACGGTGTTTTTTATTATTCTATTATTATTCTCCGGTGTCTGTCTTTGCACCATCAGTGGTTAAAACACGTTGATGACCAGGGCAGACCTTATTACTACAGTGCAGATGGCTCCAGGTCAGAATGGGAGCTCCCAAAGGTAAGATGCTCAAGCACGCCATGTGATTTATCAAAGTGATGAGAATTACTGCCATACTGGCGGGACAGCTGAGCTCAAAATTCCAAGTATGATACAAACAGTTGAACGTCTGTATACCTGAAAATAATTTAAAGTGACAGCAAACCTAAATATTGCATCCACAAGAGGCCGTTTGACTACAAACTATTTTCATTTTAGATTAATTGATAATAGTATTGTTAAAATGATAGCAGTCGGGTTATTTGGCTGTCAGAAAACACAAAGAGATGATTCACAATGATATTAAACAAAATGAGGAAGACAAAAAATAAATGTTTCACTTTTTGCTTGATATATTACAAAAACTATACATTAGCTTTCAAAATCTTTGGTAGTTTTTGTTGAATATTTAGTTAGTTTTTTTGTCTGTTACATGTCTATATGGTGTTTTTTATGTGCGAAAAATCACATAATGAGGGAAATAAGCAGCCAACACCACAGCTCAGCATTTCCACCTTAAAACTGCAGTGTACCATTGATAGTGTCATAAACGTGGATTCAGACTTATCAGCTTTCATACATTACAAACATGAACAAATCAATGCTGTAAACTTGCAAGAGAGGGGCTTTCTGTACTTTCATCCTTTTCCAAATTGTTTTCCGCTTCGATGACTTAATTACTCCAGTATTACAGCTTGGCATTGTGTAGCAAAAAAGTAGTTTTACAGTGTTTGAACAGAGGTGTGGGTGAGCTGGTGGCTGGAGAGAGACACAGGGACCAAATAAATTCACACAGTAAAGGAAGCAACGGTGTAAAGATACATCTAAGGTGTTTTAAGTCAGGAAAAAATTCATTTTGTACGTAAAAAGACATAAAATTGATTTTCTTTTTTGGGATTTTGGAATCAATATGTCCAAGAACCCACAGGTGTTACCAACACGACAACACCAAATGAAGCTCCAAATAATAACCTAAAGATATATCTAAGGTGTTTTAAGGCAGGAAGAAACTCATTTTGCGTTGCGTGAATAATGCGTTAATCTGAAGATAAAAAGCTCCGTTCCTGCACTTAATGAGATTCTGTAATGTGATTTCTGCATAATAATAGTAGTATATGGCATTATTTCAGCACACAGATTTCGGTTAATGAGAACCTGTCTTCGTTACAGTCCCACTTTGTGTTTGTAGTTTAAACTTTTGACAGAATAATGCAGATATACTCTGTCATAACTGAGAACAAATATTCATTATATTTATGTGAAATAAGAATATTGATGCGTGGATTCCCTGCTGTCTCCCTGCAGTACAACCTCTCCCCTCCTCAGCCGACCGGAGACGCTCCAAAGAGTCGCAGTCTGGACAGGAAACATGTGGAGCCCATCGTCTTGACCAAATGGAGACACAGCGCCTACGTCCAAGACCCAAACGACAAGGTGTGACACCGCTGATCTGCAAGCTGTAGATTACCTTCCCTGCAATATACCAGACTTCACTGCTAACAAAATGTTGTTACTGCTCAAATCCATTCCTTTTACACCTGCCAGCTCTGCCAGGTCTCCCTCGGAAAAGAGGTTTTTAATCTCAAGGGACTTCCTGGTAAAATAAAGGTTAAATAAATGAAAATAAAAATGATTCCAGTTTTACCTGCATATGGACTTAAAAACACACTTTTCAGAGTTGAATGCAGCTGTTATCTGTTGTTTGATGAGTCGAGATTTTTAGTTGCAGACTTGTTGCTTTGCAGCGGCTGTTCAAAACCAGGCGTTTCCGTGCAGGCTCTGCCCGCCCTCACCCGTACAAACACCAAGTCAGTGGCCTGTCACACCAAACAATCAGAGCCTCCTCCTTAAATCCAAACACGCAATCAGCATGCATGAACACAATCAACCAGCAGCAGTGATTTTAAAATCTCTTTCTTCACTGTCAAACCTGACTTGATTGTTCATTTGAATCATTTCACCAAAAACACATTCAATCATACGCTTAATGAATTTCAGGCAAAATGAGAGGTGACTTATCTTCCAAAAAAAATCCCTGTAAACCTGTGTAGTCTGCAGCTGCATGAGACGTCTGAGAAATAACTGTACCTGCACCCACATCTTAATTAACAGGAACTCGACAGCATCATAATCTCGCTGCTAATTACCATCATCACACTCTCTCAGCTCTCTTTGTCTTCTTGACCTTGCATCATCTTCTCATTAACCATCTTTTGTTAGTCCATGTCACAGTTATTATTTTTTGTTGTTTTTTTTGTTTCTTAATCCTAGGATGCTCCTCAGGGCTACAAGCCCCCCTCTCCCGACTCCGACTCCTGCCCTTCGTCTCCAAAGCCCCCCGCCTCCGTTAGTAACTCGCCCCTAACCTACACCTCATTGCCTCCTGCAGCGCTTTAACCCAGATTGTAGGCAGCGACACAGCTCATTGCAAGGATCCTACACAGGCTCAGAAATAATTAGAGAAGCGAACTTTGGAAAGCGTACAAAAAGAGTCTCGATGTCTGCAAGAAAACTGTCACAAGAGAAATAAAGTTGAAGAACTGCTTGAGCCTGTGTAGGAAAACTGCAGCTCCGCGGGTGATAAAAGTATAGCTTGGCCTTGTTTAAATCACACCAAAGGGTTTTGTTTTTTCTTTTTATTGCCATTCGAAATTCATCCTGAAATCACTGTATGTGTCTGACTGATGCACACAAAACTTAAGCTTTAGCCTTTTTCTAAAGTACTATAATCTGTGTTTAATCCGCTGGTGTTGTTAAGTGGGAATAATGATACAGTAGTGGTCTGTTTTTCCTCCAAGCTGTTGTTGGTCTGGTGGTGGTGGCATTTCAAGGTGGCGGTTGTGTTTTTTTTTCTGTGTGCCAAGATGTGACCTAATATAATCTGCATACCAATGTTTGTCTCTTTCCTCTGCAGCCGTCTGAAAAATGTGGAGTTCTAAACGTGACAAAGATCACTGAACATGGCAAGAAAGTACGGTGAGTACTGTTTACCCATGTTATTATCGGCCTCTATCATCTAGATGTCAAGCCTTTTATGTGATTTTTCCATTTTTGTTTGTTTAAATGTCCCCATTTTGTTTTCAGTTGTGATAAATGAGGTGTTTTTTGAACAAGATAAAAGCATTTTCTCTAACATTGAAAGTTGTTTTCCAGTGTTGTTATACTGTTTTGGAAAATGTGTATTTTCACAATTTTAGCTGGAATGAGAGTAATTCTCTTACTGTTGCACTGCTGCCCAGCTGAATAGACCTGAATATCACCAGACTTTAGTTTTCTGATTTAGTAAGATAATCCAGACTTCCTAAATCCATCAATGTTAGATTTTCTCTGTCTAAATAATTGGCATGTTCAATGGATTTAACCTTGTGCGGCTTGTAACCTACCTTTGGGTTTGAAAGGCTTGTTTTCTTCAAAACAGCAAATGACACTATTTCTTCTAGAAAGATACTGAAATGGAAACAGAAAGAAAAGGATTTTCTACTTTCCGGTGGTCCATGAACATATCATGAGTGATGTACAGTTCCATTAGGAAAGATAGCCAAAAATACTTGCCTCGTCTTGTAAAAATGTAAGCAAATGTGGTCAAATTCACGATCTACAATGTGTGGCCTTCCTTTTATCCAGTATTGTATGCTTTTGCTGAATAAACACAATAATTCTTTATAGATTACCTTTCAGTACATTTAAGTGTTTCTAATTTCTGTTGCAGGAAGAACTGGACTTCTTCCTGGACCGTCCTCCAAGGTTCATCGCTGCTGTTTGCTAAAGGACAAGGAGGCGGGACCAGCTGGGTGAGTGACGGGAACCTTTACCTGTCAGCTGTTGCTTTGAAAGACCTCCTCCAATGACATCTTCACCTGAGTCAACTCTCCTACAGTTTGTGTTGACGACTGAGGAGATAAACCTTGACTTACTTCCATGATCAGCTAGCTTTGCTATCACAGTGCAGTTTTCAGGCTGTTTTCAGGTCACTGAAGGTGGTTTGGGGTTGACTTTTCTGTCTTCTGGATGTTTCCTTTTCTTTCTGTGTCTTTACCTTCCCCTCGTCCTCCCATCATCCCTCTCTTCATCCCCCCTCATGCAGCCATGCTACCACAGTGACTCTTTCCCCGAATTGCTCCTGTCACTGTTGAGTAATTGGAGGCCGTCGGCTAAGAGACGTCCTGCTGTCTTCTATGGCCGCTCTGGGCTCGACCAGGCCTCCTCTGTATGTGCTTCCTCCTTCCTTATGTGTGCTTCCTGCTCTTCTCCTCTGCATGAAACCTCCCTGCTGCTCTGACGCCGACCCCTCTGTGTCATCAATCACTTACATAATGCAAAGATTAGAGACAAAACGCTAAATTTTTCACTTGACGGCTTGACTTGACGTTTTTCAGGAGTAAATTCATGGACCGTGAGGTTTGATCAGGGTGTGTTTTAGAGTGTAGAAGTGTTTCTCAAGTGGAGTTCATTGAAAGAGGAGGTTTGTAGGGGTGTCGCGTTTTCCGATTAGAACACAACAAGCAGGATTATATTCGGTTTTTACATGCATGTGTGCAGGATGATGGAACAAAAACAGCAAAACTTCTCTCTAGAGGTTGAAAATGGCAGTGAAGATTGGTTTTTTTTTGTGGGTTACCTTCCTTAATGCATTCAAACATATGATTTTACATGCATTTCAATAGAGATAATGTCTTTTAGTTCATTTTGTTTATTCTCCTTTTGCAGAAATTCCTTATGACTTACCAGAGTCGTGACTTTATGACTCCTTGTGGTGGTTTTATCAAATGGATGAGAGTAAAGTAAACAGAAGTTAAGTAATCTGTGATGACGAAGGAACTCATATATTGCTGGGGAAAGCAAAACAGAGAACTTAATTCCTGCTTTCAGCCCATTAGAGATAGTTCTGTCTTCTTCAGTTAGACAGATATTGTGATGCAAGTTAGATAATTGTCTTGCAGGGAATTCAATGTATAATATTGTTGTCATCGGCAACATAAGGTGATCGTATCATTGTGAGTTACTCTGAGATTCCCACCCCTCCTTTGCCACAACATCATCTACAATCAAAGATCAAATCATCATTTATCAATAATTTTTTACTGTTAAAAAGATGTGAAACAACTAGCAGATGGTGAGATGCTTCGCTGACTATCTGGCCTGAAAACTTCTTCCTATTTCTTTACGAACAAAACAAATTTTACAGTTGAGCATTTGAGTTGAAAGTTGATTTTTGACTCTTATTCTGCCCATGTAGACCTATTTTTTTTTATCTCATCTATACACACCGTTGCATGGTTAGACAGTCAAATATGAAGACAGACTGTACTGTGTTTGTTAATTTGCCTTCTTGTGATTATTTTTTGCCCCTGTCCAGTTTGGAGGCAGTCAGTCCAAACCTGAGTTCACTGTCGATCTAAGAGGTGGCTCGGTCGAGTGGGCCTCTAAAGATAAGTCCAGCAAGAAGCATGTTATAGAGGTGAGAGAAAACTCAAGTTTTGTATTTATGTTATTGATCAATCAGTTAATTGTTGGTAATAATTCAACTGATTAAAAATATATTAAGTAAAAAAGCAGAAGACATGCATGTTAGAAAGCTGTAGTATCTGGACTATGAGCTGTACCATGTTGGCACACAGAGAGCATTGTGGGAATTTAGCGGCAGTGGGCACCATGACAAAGACTTTTGGGACGCTTAATGGGTCCAAGTGTTCAGAGTAGCTGTCATAATAAGGACACTGCTCCTGTAGCCCAGTGGATTATCTAATTAAGCCGTTTTTGCAGCAGATATTATATGTCCTTAACCATGACAGTAATATCAGCAAGTTTACTCATGTTTACAGTACTCAGTGTATGTCATCAATTAGTCAATTATTGGTTGATAATGCTGCCAAATCTTCCAGTATTCCCTTTTTAAGCTTATACTGTATAAACAGTAACTGGAAGTATCAAATTCAAACAAAAAATCCTCCAATCTTTCCAAAAGTTGAACTCTTCAGTTTTTATGAACAAAAAATTCTTCTTTAAATCTTTAAATCATACAGTAAACATAAAAAATGACTAATACAATACAATAGAAATACTTTATTAATCCCAAATGGGAAATTTGGTTGCTACAGCAAAAACAGTAGATTTCCCACCACCATAAATACAGATAAATAAGCAAAACTGTGCAATAAATTAAAATGAACAATAAGAAAAATATATAATGCAAAATGTCTTCTGTAAAGAATGTACAAATACTAAGGGGTTTTACATGTAGTGCAAATAGTGTGCAAGAGTGAACAACTAACTAACCAACCATTAACACACTTAATGTCCACCGCATTTTTTAACTTAATGACCCAACAAACTTTAAAAACATGAGAAATAAACAAAGTTGATAGTTTAAAGCATCCAAGACGAAGGCACGGTAAACCACCAATCCAGCACTCATTGCTGAAATAATGAGCTCTGCGTTCACAAACACAGTTCATGAATACGAAGTATAAGAAGACAATGTTTGTCCATGAGGTTGTTTTTGGTGTCACTGAAAGTCAAAAAATGACGTGGTCTGTCCTCTGACTGCAGCTGAAGACTCGGCAGGGCACCGAGCTGCTGATCCAGTCGGAAAACGACGGCCTCATCAACGACTGGTTTAGAACGCTGCAGGACACCATCAGCACCCACGTGAGGACCAACACCTTCATTCAATCACAAAAGCCTTTTACTGTTCCACCCAGAATTAAGACAAGAGTAGAAACTTTGAACGTCTACAATCAGATTTGCTCAGTATTAAGTATGAACAAACATGTCAGGTAAGAGGGTTTGAGATAGTGCATGTGGTTGGTAAGAGGAAGTTACCTTATGGGTGTCGGCATGAACTGAACTACTCATTTTAACCACTGGGACAAAAGTGAGAACTTAACCAGTTTGAAACAGTTTGAAATCCACTGAATGCTCTTCAAATATACACCGATCAGGCATAACATTATGACTGTCTGCTTAATATTGTGTTGGTCCCTCGTATGTGGTCAAAAATGCTCTCAACCATTGGGCTTGGACAAGAAGGTGTCCTCTGGCATCTGGCATCCGGACGTTGGCAATGGATCCTTTGGGTGCTTTGGGTTGTGCAGTGGGGCCTCTGGGAATCAAACTTGTTTCACTGCATCCTTTTGATGCTTGATCAGAATGGGGTCTAGGAAATTTAAAGGTCAAAGCAAACATCTTGGGCGATTGTCATGTTCCTCAAGATGTTCCTGATTGTTTAGTGTTTTTGTGAAGTGGTGGGGTGCATTTTCCTGCAGGGGTAGACCAGTGACATTTGGGATTTCCATTTGCATGAGGGAATGTGTTTGTTCTGGCACAATGTTTATGTTGGTGTCCAAGTCTCATCAACACAGATGCCAAAATCCAAGATTTTCCAGCAAAACACCACATAGTACCAATATGATCATTGTTATTCACTCCACTTGTCAGTGGTTTTAATGTTGTGGCTGATCGGAGTATAGTTTTTCATATGTCCTGAATTCTATCTGTCCCAGTAAATAACTCAGAGTGAAACTAACACATTTATGAAGAAGCTAAAACAACAAGTTGAACTCAAACAGAAACAACCTTTGGAAAAACCACAGTAAAAAAAGAGAATACTTTGAATAATAAGGCTCAAAGTTAACATAATGTTTGCTTTGAAGTGACTCACCTGATTCAGTTTTGATCCATTTACTGATTTACTGAGAGGCCAAATGGCGCATGTAGAGACTTTTACAGGCCGTCGTATCTTGTTTTCTTATGTGTATTGATTTATTTATGTGTTTTAGGCTTGGGAGTCTGATGAGGCGATTGAAGAGGACATGCCTGAGTCGCCTGGTGCAGAGAAACACGACAAGGAGAAAGAACACAGAGATTCCAAGAAAGGCAGAGGTGAACACAAATGTGAAAAGTGAAACATGACACAAAGGGTTCAGAGAAGTTGCTCATAAGTCCTCAAATATCAAAGAATTAAGAGACAAATGACTGGAAAATGACGAGAGACACCGTACAGATATTATATAGGACTGAAAATGAAAGCACAAAGTACAAAAAACAAGACAAGGACTATAAAAGTTAAACTATAAAACAGCTTATCAGTTTCATTCTTCCAAAACATCGAGCGGCCACCATGGCGATCAGCGCGCTGAGACAAGTGGTGGATAACGCCATATTTTCTCATTTCTCCTCCACAGCCATGAAGCCCTCCACCAGCATGGACGCCTCGGACAACAAGAAGACCAGACACAAGCTCAAGAAGTTCCTGACCCGCCGTCCGACCCTGCAAGCCGTCAGAGACAAGGGATACATCAAAGGTGCTGGAGGGAGGAACATAAACACAACTTTGTTTTATACATTCATCCTCACTGTGCGCTAGATGCTCTTTCTGACAATTTCTGTTGCATGAAAAGGATATTACAAGCAAGGCTCAAGGAGTTTTTAAGGGAATTTTACTAATGGATTAACTGAAAGGAATATAGAAGCACATATTTCGGTATGATGTATACGTTAGTGGTGTGAAATTGTGTTATTTTTATAGGTTTTAAACACATAAAAGCTGTAATATGGAGAAAACACATTGGTTGCCATTATTCTGTTGCTGTATTTTCATTTATAGCTGGGTATTTGTATGTAGTAGTAGTTTTTTAATTTGTCTTAACTAAATTGGAACAGGACTCAGTAAAGTTTTATAATTCTGTTTATAGATTCATAATTGTAGCCATTTTTTAAACTAATTTACGCATGAAAAACCTTGTAGCTCTAATGAACCCTGCTACCTTTTGTTATTGTTTAACAATGACAATAAAGATCTATTCTATTACAATTAAAACTCAAAGCCAAACAAGGTTTTAAAGGCTAATGTTACGATCTAAGTGCTCACAAAACACAGATTATAAGAGATCCTGGACTTTGGACTGTTTTGTGACTGTGTTTTTTTTGTCTGTTTGTGTCTTCAGATCAGGTGTTTGGCTGCAGTCTCTCCAGTTTGTGTCACCGGGAGAGCAGCACGGTGCCCGTCTTTGTCAAAATGTGCATTGACCACGTGGAGAACAACGGTGGGTCACTATGGCAGGCATAAGTTTAGAGGAAATGATTGTAGTTTCTGTAAACCTGCCTGTAGTAAAAGAAGGCTGGGGTTTACTGCCTCTTGATAACACAGGTAGCGTCAGATAAGACGTGGCTGACAGTCACAGCGTTGGTAACTTTAAGAATAATTTGCAGATATTGAAACTGGTGTTGAATCCCTGCAGGTCTGTGTGTAGACGGGCTGTACAGAGTGAGTGGAAACCTGGCTGTCATACAAAAACTACGCTTTGCCATCAATCACGGTGAGTTGAAGCTGCTTTCCTCTGTCATTTAATACAAAAATAACATAAAGAGTATTAGAAAAGGCCTGAACGCTTTGGTTTGAATACCTTGTTTTGGTTTTTGTGAGGTCTGTGGATAGCACTAAATGAAGGGTTTGTGTGTCCAGATGAGAAGGTGAATCTGGCAGACGCAAAGTGGGAGGACATCCATGTGACCACCGGAGCTTTGAAGATGTACTTCAGAGAGCTGCCCGAGCCGCTCTTCACCTACTCTCTCTTCCAC
Source organism: Amphiprion ocellaris (assembly GCF_022539595.1). NCBI lineage: Eukaryota > Metazoa > Chordata > Actinopteri > Pomacentridae > Amphiprion > Amphiprion ocellaris. Next base: position 30,307,871 of record NC_072775.1, read on the forward strand.
GACTTTGTCAGCGCCATCAGTACGTGATGCAAGCAGCCATAGCACAATTATCTGCAGCTATTCGTGCATTCACTCGCACTGTGACCTGAATATAGGATCTGTATTATTAGTCATGCTGTTGGAGGAGTCCTGTTTACTTCTAAGCCCTCTGAACTGCAGTTTCTTTTTTTTTTTTTGTCCGTGTCATATTTTTACTCACCGTGGACACATTTTTCACTGCAATATAAAGTCCTGCATCTCTGTGAAAACAGCATGACCATTGTTGTGGAAGTTCAGCGAGGTCAAAAGAGGATGAGGAGGCAGACAGAGGCACACTGGAGACTCACATGACTTAGGTTGTGAGTAATGTTTACTGATACCAGGAGGAGTGACACCGACAGAGCAGCAGTACATGCAAGCAATGCCAGCATCAGTTCTGAGGATTCTCCCCGACCTTCGGTATATATTGTAGTTGGGAGAGGGGTCAGATTTAGATTACAGACCAATATGAAGACAACTCGTCTACTTAGTCACGTCAGAATAGACGATATTTAATCTTGACCAGGGCAGAGAGTCCTAACATAGCTTCCTCCTACAGCATCTATTTGTCAGAAGATAATTTGGGATGACATCAGCTAACAGCTGCAAGGAAACACCTTAGAAAGAGTCATGTTTCCTTCACAAACATGACTAGAAGTATAAAAGGCTCAACGCTGTCTTTTGTACAGGATGACATAACTATTAGATTAAAACACTGAGAAAAAGGTGAATTTTTGTAAAATCTGTACAATATTTCCCCAGAGTGTCACAAATGTTACCAATATTACAAAAAATGGGGGCTCCAAATGCTATAGATTGGCTATTTAACTTATTTGAATTTTGCAGACTGTATAAACTACTGCACACACATTTCACCATGCTGAATGTATCTTACAACGTTTTATCCATGCTGCGTTTTTTGATCCATCAAATATGCTTTATTTATTATCTCCAACTCTCTTGTTGTCTCCTCTCTGAAGAGAAAGATTTGTTTTTAGCTTTTTTTGGAGTAGGAATAAAGTAGTTTTGATGAAATATCACCGTTTTAAGCATAGATTTATTAGTTTTTTAGTAACTGAGCTGCACGTCACACATAACGCATTCAAGGTGTGTCCGAAAACTAAAAATTCTTTCAGTTTTTACAGTTTCTTGTTCTGATAAATGATACAGATTTGGTATTTTTTTTTAAAGATAACCTGCCTTGCACACCTACCGGTGAGTTTTGGAGTTCAGAGAGTTTAGCTAGCAGTTCACTGCTTCAAAACTCCAGACCATCAATTTACTGAAACGCTTCCTGTCACAGACCTCAGCTCAAGAAGGACTTTTTTTTTTTGCCAAGGAGCTCATTATGAAGAGATTTTGGTTTCAGATTTTGTGCTGACTTGGAAGGATGTAGTGTGAACTGACTGCAGAGGAGTGTAGGTGACCACTGCAGCCCCATAAAGCACTCAGAAAACCAGTACAATAATAAGTGACAGCAGCTTTGGTTTACTTTTCCCAACTTTGCACCCATGAAACAGTGTGAGATGTTGGATCCTGATGTTGATCGATTTTCTCTTTTCTTCTGCAGAGCTACCCGACCACAAGCAGCGAGTTCAGTCGATCAAAGATCTGGTCAGACAGCTGCCCAAACCCAACCACGACACTATGCAGGCTCTCTTCAAACACCTCAGGAAGTAAGAAAAGCTGTACAATTGTCTGAACTGGTTGTTTTCCGTCCTAAAACAAATGTTACTCATGAACAGGCTCTGTCTACACACGAACACATAAAGACTCGGCTCTGCAATAATTAGCAGACGGTTAATGTTGATGAAGCAGTTTTTCAGTCAGCAGATAAACTCGCCAGAAAAAATACCACATAAATTTACCCAAAATCACATCTACAAATATCCAAAGCTCAAAAACATTCAGTTTGCATTATATCTCAGGAGAAAATCAGAAAATCCTCTCATGTGATGAGGAAACATCAGTTAAGTGTGAAATTATTAATTAAATAATAACATTGCAGACACATTAATGATCACTATACAGTTTTTAGTGACACATTTAAAGCCACACGCTGGTAAACTTAATTTTTTCCTTGTAAATCGATGGCCGACCAACAAGTAGCCTTTATTGATCTGTTTTCATTGTTAGTGTCCATTGATCAGTCTGCAACTGTGTCCACTGTGTCTGTCTGCAGATGCTTTCCTTTATAATCACACCACAAATCGCACTTTAACAGCCTTTACGCCGCAGCTACACTGAACTCATAATGTTGGCAGACACTACAGTTCTACCTTTGTCAATGAAAGTGGCTGCACCAGATGTAAGTGGAGATCTGCTCTGCAAATGTAAAAATTGATCAGGCTTCTATTTATATTTTTACACACATGGACCTTTTGTACAGAAATATGTCATTAAGGGTCTATATATATATTTTTTTTAATTAAACTAATGGTATACAGGAAATAAGTGCTTTGTACTGTACAGGGTATTTATTTTGGGGTCTTGATCACCTTCTCAGCATTTATTTTCCCTCCAACTGATGGTTGCTTAGTAACTTCATCCCTTATGAAATCTGCTGTTGTCTGTAGATGCAGATGTACACATATCTAACAAACCAAATTAACAACTTTTCCAGTGCTGTGCTGCGTCCAAAAACTGAAGACACAATACAATACTAGACGACAGCTCACTGTTTTATTCTCACACAGTCTTGTGCTTTTGAAATGCGTCACTTGTTTCCAGTAAATAGACCGATCCCTTCCTCAGACAGTCCACATACGTTTTGTGTTCAATGTAGCCAAAGAGTTCTTAGTGTACAACTTAGGGCTGAAATGATTCCTCGAGTTATTCGAGTAATTCGATTACTAAATATCCTCAAGGCAAAATTCTATGAATCGAGCCTTTGTTTAATCCACTACATGCTAGACTCCAAGTCACTAACTGGTGGACCGCGGTCTGAGTCCGGACCCAGACTTCATCCTATACGGACCCGGACCTATAATCATTAAATTATAAGGGGATTTTTAATTTGACGGGATGCTTCTATTTTAACCAGTACAGCTTTTCTACTGTTCATGGCGTTCGTTTAGCAGAGAACTGAACTACAAAAACAGTGAGTCGGCTCGACAAAAAACTAACCCCAGTCAGAGTTAACAGGTGGTTTTCAATTTTCTTTGTTAACTCAGACTTTCTGATTCAAACTTGTCCACATAAATGGGTGTTTAGCGCATCATTTGACTCATTTTCTGCACAAAATGAGCTGATCATGTTCAGCCGCTTCAGTCAACAGGTTGTTTTAATGGAGAATGAGGAATATGAAGTTTCTGTAAATTAATTAAGGCAGTAATGCTGGTAGAAAACTGTTAAACGTGAGGTAATGTATTTATTTTACCGATCAATGCAGCTGATTATTGATAACAGACAACTACACAATAAAACTATCAAACTTAATATATTCAAACATGCTATTGTATTGAAGTGCATGTAGGTCTGACACTTTCTCATAATGAAGGAAATCTCTTTAATTTGTGGCCAAATCAAAGTGAAACTAATGTTACTGATTGAATATTCTCTAATTATTACTAATAAACTAAACAGTTTTCTTATTTGTGTTCTATCAGCTGCATTATCAGCAGTTTTAACAGACCAAACATAAAAACATATTTATATGATTTCTGCATCAACAACTAAATACATGTGGGGTTCCCATGGCTTTAGTTTTAGTTAAATATACCTGCACTATACTATATATGTACTATACACCTGTACTATACAATATATGTACTATATCCCTGTTCTATACTATATATGTACTATATCCCTGCACTATACTATATATGTACTATACACCTGTACTACACTATATATGTACTATACACCTGTACTACACTATATATGTACTATATACCTGTACTATACTATATATGTACTACACTATATATGTACTATACACCTGTACTACACTATATATGTACTATATACCTGTACTATACTATATATGTACTATACACCTGTACTATACTATATATGTACTATACACCTGTACTATACTATATATGTACTATACACCTGTACTATACTATATATGTACTATACTATATATGTACTATACACCTGTACTATACTATATATGTACTATACACCTGTACTATACTATATATGTACTATACACCTGTACTATACTATATATGTACTATACACCTGTACTATACTATATATGTACTATATCCCTGTTCTATACTGTATATGTACTATATCCCTGTTCTATACTATATATGTACTATATACCTGTTCTATACTATATATGTACTATATCCCTGTTCTATACTATATATGTACTATATCCCTGTTCTATACTATATATGTACAGTACACTGCAGATGTTCGCCCGTGTTCCACCAGGACGGTTATTTCTGTTGCACGGCGCCTTCACTTCCACTTCTGACACTGTCACCCGCATGCCAAGCACAGATTCCGATTACTCAATTAATCACCAGAATAATCAATAGAATACTCAATTGCTAAAATAATCGATGGCTGCAGCCCTAATCCGACTCTCCCTTGTTCCTCCAGAGTGATTGACTACGGCGAGGAGAACCGTATGACCACCCAGAGCATCGCCATCGTGTTCGGCCCGACGCTGCTGCGACCCGAAACGGAGACCTGGAACATGGCGGTCCACATGGTCTATCAGAACCAGATCGTGGAGCTTATACTGCTGGAGTATGAGAACATTTTTGGCAGGTAGATGCCAGAGGACGAGCCTTTTTTTTTCTTTTTTTGTTTTCCACTTCCAGTGCAGAGCTCTTCCTAACCCAAGCATGGCCCTGCCAAAAGTCATCCTGGCCCAGCTCGGCTCGGTCCAGTCCGGCTTCTCTTCATCTCTACCCAACCTGGCTTTACTGCTATTAACCGGCTTCTCCGATCTTCCGGACCAGCACACATGAACCAAAACGTAGAACTAGTGACCAACAAGTTTTAGACTGTTTGCACTTTTCAGCCTCTCGTTTTCTTTCTGCAGCTGCATTTGTGCCACTTTACTGCAAAGTCCTTCTGTCCCGACACTGGATTAATAAAACTGGTAAGACGTGGGCCGAACGAGCTTCGACAGCTGCACAGACTGACTGAGACCAAAGGAGCAGCAGAAGAAAAGCCTCAGCCGGCTGAACTGCAGACGAGGCGTCAGTATTGGAGGCTTGAGATGCTGGATGCCACCTGTATGGACTGTACTGTAAATGTCTCTGCTTATAGTCACTCCTGTGTGAACCACACTGGGGAAGCAACAGAAGAAACCAAACTGCTGAATTCTCACCACCCTCAGCTTGGCTTTAGGCGTTTATACACTAAAAGGTGAAGCTAGAACAAGGGGAAGAACATGTCCGCTTTCTTTTTATTTTACCGAATCTCCATTTTCTACCATTTTCTTCCTGATTAACAGGACCGAGGTCCTCTGAACACATAAGAGGTAGTCGCCACTCTGTATTATATCTGCACGCCACCTTCTCAGTTTTAGAACAAATCATCTCACAGCAGTCAACTTGAAAAAACAAACAAACTGACGGTACTGAGCTGTGTCTTTCCTTCATGTAAAATGTTCGGGCGAGCAGCCTTTCGGACGTCTCCACTGATGAATCTGTACAGTGTTTATGTGTGCGCATGTGAATGGGAGGGTGGATGAATTAATGGATGAATGAATTTAAAGACAATATATTGTACAAATAGTAAATGTAAGTACATATGCCTGGAGCGACACGGATGTGATACGAGGGAGAAATCACTATTTTGTGATCGTTGTAAAGTGGGATGTGGAGGTTTACCTGTTGGCTTTATCGAACTGGAATAAAAACCTCTAATAAGAGATCTCCCAAGCTCCTATTCTTTGTTGTTTTTACACTTGTTCTACCTTTCAGTAATAAATACGTGAAATAAAGTTATTTTCATTGAACTTCATAAGCAGGTGTGACAAGTATTTAACAAAAAAAAAACTTTTTCAGAAATCATTTGGTATTTGAAGCTAAATTTCCACAGATAATATTTTAAATATTCATAGTTTCTAATAAAGTTTTGAGCAGAAGGCTGCTGATGATTTGAATTGAAAAAGTCAAAAATGATGACCCTTTGTAAGATATTAAACTTATATAAACTTTTAGTCAGAATTAGTGACAACATTAAGTTAGCAGTCGTAAACTCTTTTGGGAAGTCACTTTAGATTTTCCTTTATAAATTGCTCTTAGTATGTTCTAATTTACTCCATGTCATAATTTGAAGGCCAAACATTTGACTCAGTTTCATATATTTTACTTTCCATGTAAAAGTTTCTATTTATACAGTTAATATCTTGTCCTGTTCGGTTGTTTAGGTGTATTTAATTTCCCACCCTGTCAGGAATATATGACCTACAGTATAATTTAAGTACTTTGTATGGATATAAATTTCAGGACTGTAGACAAGCCGAGGCTAAAACATTGGATGTAACTAATGATTTACTAACAATAACTTCTTTTTGGTCATGGAGTGAGCGTGGCTCGTGAACAGCAGGGTCCTGGAAGTGGAGCACCGTGAAGCTACGCGGCTTTAATTAAGGTGATGAATTACTCCTGTGATTTTCCTGCTAATGAGCTCCACCACAACGAGGGGAACCTTCAACCTGCTTTATCGACCCTTTTACTTCAGATGCTTTGGTTGTTTGGCGGTAAAGAAGTTGCAAATGTTTCCTAAAAGTAAGTGGTGGAATAGAAATAGAAAAATAGAAGACGATGTCCAGGCAGCTGTAATAAAAGAAGAAAAACAGCATCGATTTGATTTGACTGAGAAACAATTCAATGAGCATCTATTACATACAAGAAGAATATTTGTTAAATCAGACTTCTCAGCGATCTTATGATTGTTGCAATGGTCTCGAGGAAGTACAAATATACTATAATACCAATACTCACAACATTGATGAGAGAAATATGGTATTTTTTCTCCACTAGATTCATCTGGCAGCTTTAATTACTGAATTAACATAGAGCTGAAATAAAGAATTAGTTGGAAAAAAAAATCTAACTACTTCGATAAAGGTATTGTCATGTAAAAAATGTTAATGGTTCCAACTTTTTAAATGAGAGTTTTTTGATTATTTAAAAATGTGTAAACATTGTTTTCTTAGTAATATTGAAGTTTGGACTTTCAGTTGGACAAAACAAGCAGTAAGTTGTCATTATTTTCTGAAATTTTACAAAACAAATGTTTATTTGAACTGATTAATTGATAAAAACAAAAAAATGAAGATTAAACTGTAAGGAAATTAATTGTGTAGTTTCAATCTGACTTTGCATGATTTTTACTTCTAATGGAGTATTTTCACGGGGTAGTACTAAGTAAAATACCTGAATATTTCCACTACAGGTGTGTTTAGGAACAACTTACTGATGGCTGAACACCACTTCAAACATCAAGTGGTCACATTGTGAGTGAAAGAGGGGGAAAAGTTATTGTATCTGTGAGAAATAAGGAAGAAGGAAAACCAGAATTGACTGTACATGTCTTCAATGGGACAAAATGTGGCCAAAATAACTAACTACATCTTCTGTTTGTTGCTAGCGCTGTTAGCTTCACCATTAGATTTAACTGTTACACTAACGACTAATCACATTAGCCCGCTGTGACTAGCTACTGCGTTTAGCCGTGGCTAGCTCATTTAGCACATTTTGGCAAATCTTTTGTTGTTAGCACCACTTGCTACATTAGCTACCTAGCTAGTTAGGCAGGTAACGGCTGGGGAGCTAACATTAGCTACTAAGCTATATGACCTATTTTGATAATTTTTACGAATTATTATTATTGATCTGTTTTACAGTTTGAAAAGAAAACGAACGGACAGCAGGCAAATGGATTCTACTGCAAGAGGACATTTTTTTGTTTGTTTAGGCTTTAAAAAAAAAAATTGTCATTTAAACGCTGTGTTAAAGACGACGCTAGCTAAGTTAAGCTAAGCAACTGCACCTGAAGCAAACTGCAGTTGAACACCTGTCAGCCCTGCAGGAGGTGAGTTTTTCATTTTTTGCACATATCTGAGCACATAATTGGAAGAAACTAGTGCTTGCTCACTGAAAGCTAAAATCTCATAATTTGCTCATTAGTTAGTTACAACTAACTATGCAAATGCATTTCAAAACAACATCCCTGCATAAATGATTTATTTGTTAAGGTTATATTGTGTTTTTTCTGTTCTTTAGCAAGCCTTAGAGTCATGTAGAGGCTGTGGTTTGTGATGCTGTTGAACTTCACTGTGCTTTACTGAGTCTTGGATTTTTAGTAATTTTTTTTCCAGTCCATATATACATCATTTAGGAGGTGAATATGTTGCTTTTAATGTTAAGTTCAAATTAGATCATCGGCTGCTGCTTATATGTGCAATACTGAGGATCAGTCTGACCAAGATTTTAGGTTTGTCTGCTCCTGAATGTTTGTAAATGATCACATTACCGCATATCTTATGTAACAGGCTTCTTATTTGCTTCTCTGCTCATTAAAATGTATTCACTTTTTCTTCCTCCACCCTGGATGGATCAGATATTTCAGGAAAATAATATCCATACAAGATAAGATGATAACATGGAGGGACAAGGCCTTGATTCTAGTAGTAGTTACAGCTGTTTTCCTGCTTTAACTTGCCCTAAAAGAAAAATAATCAATAATAAGTGCTGTAAAGTAGAGCATGTCTTGTTGATCATATACATACTTGTAAAGCTACAACATTTCTGGTATCGAACTTGCACAGGGCCACAATCACATGTTTACGTCTGGCCTGTTGTGACCGTTTTTAAGGATTTTCTGAATCTTAAGTTCACTGTTGTGTGGAGAAGCCAGTCAACCTGCATGGCAGCTTCTAACTGAAATGTCAAACAGAAGTTCAGCGACGTGCAGCAGAGGACGACAAATGCTCTAATAATGGTGACAAAGTGATCTTTGATCTAAGGAATAGCTTTCTCAAACATACCGAGCAAAACTAAAACCCTCAGATCTGTCAGGGTTGTTTACAGTTAAGAACTGCTTTTCCTCCCTGTTTTTTGCATTTCTAACCTTCAGTGTTTTCTGCTCATTGTAGTTTGCATGTTTGAGGATTGGCTCAGTTGAATAGAGTTCATAATTAATGCTCAGCTCAGTCTAGGACTGTAATCCAAGTGGGAAAAAGATTTGAAAAACACATTGATGCCACAAGCTATTACAACAACAAAGCGGACATTTGAGAAAAGAAATTAAGTAGCGGTGCAAAAGCATGGAGCACAATTGTATTTCTAGATGTAAATTACTAACGAAATGCACCATGTGATTAAACAAAGTGGTGCTTTGTGATTAAAAACTTTTAGGAGAAAACTATGAATTTAGGGAAAATATGAAGCTGTGATTTTTCTTGCAAATGTTGCAGTGGCAGTTTGCTTTGTGGTATTTTTTGTTAAAGTCAAGCCTCAGGTTAACATATGTTATTTTGTAGATTTAAAAAAGTGGTGGAGCTGTAACACATTAGATGTCATCAATGTGTAAAAGCTAAACCAAAATGCTGTATTGTAATTTTAAAGAAATGAGAACTTAAAGATATTGTTTCCAGTATATTGCAAGTTTTTAATTGACACAAAACTCAGAACAGTTTAATGTAGAACAATTATCACAAAAGCTGTGACTGTGTTCAGTTAAATAAAGTGATATTGTAACCATAAATTAATAAATCCTTTCTAAAAACAAATAAATTCTGTAAACAATCTCTAATATTAAAAATAGAAGTCATTCACTTATGGTGCAGAGTAGCTTTTACATATTCCTCGTTCTGCAATCAAATTAAATAAAATGATAATAAAAATAAACTCAGAGTCATACAGGCTGAATAATGCATACTCTAAATCGCATCCTTTGTGATTTGCTAATTGCATTGTTTCAAATCACAATTATTAATATTCAATCCTGCTGTACATGACAAAACCACCGCTGTCCTTCTCATCCTGTCTGACAGTAAAACACAGTATAAACAGATGCATCGTGCAATTTCCAAGGACCGATTCCAACAAAAAATCACATTAAATACAAACAGTAGAATCAAAACTTCCCTCTCAGATGCTTAAAATGCAGCAGGATTGTAGTTCATGGATTTTAATGAGATCTTTGAGGCCTGGTCTCGGTTAAACCTTGATAATAGATTCTTTTTTATTTGTCAGTGAATGCAAAGCATTTGTCAGAGGGTAAAGGTCGTTTTTGTATTCTGCTGTGAAAGTATCTTCCGTCTTGGAGAAATCGACAGCATTTTGACTCTCCTCCCTGCTGTTTTCTGTCCTCTGGTTTCACACATCACAGCTCAGATCCACAGAGAAGAAAATATTTGCCCTTCAAGAGATGCAAGAGATGTTTGAATTTAGGAATGGAAATAATGTCTGAGGGGCCTCATTGTGAGTTTCGTAACCATCAAAAAGCTCAAATAACAAGAGACATGTCGTATGTATGGAAATATTAATGGATGGATGTAAAAACAGGTGGAAAAAGGAGAGATGAAGATGTTTGCTCAGTGAGTTTGGTGTTATTTCTACAGATTTTTAGACACTTCTTCTGACCTTTACAGGTGTGTAAGCTAGTGTTGTGAGGCAACATTTGCATTCAGGCTGCTGTTTGCGGTGTGGACAATCATGATTGTGGTTAAACAAACAAGTTGCATGTCAAATTTGTGGACTTTTTTAGGGTTTCACCAGACTGTGATCTTTCCCCAACCTTTACCAAGTGCTGTGAGAGCTTTAAGCATTACCCCTCCTGTTGTCTTCATTTATGGACACCAAAAAATATTGTTTCCTTGTCTGAAAAAAAATCCAAAAATTCAACAAAAAAATCCCCCATGTTTCTGAAAATTTGTTTCTAAGTTTCCCTTAGAAGTTTTATTTTAAAAAAAAAAGAAAAGGCAAAAAAATTCTTACAAATATTTTGAAAATGAGTAAAATTTTAAAAGTCTTAAAAATATCCAAAGCGATTACATATGTATCGGCAAAACTTCTAATATTTTCTTTAAGAACATTCACAAACATTTTTGTGAATGTTCTTAAGAAACTTTTTTTTTTACACCAAAGAATGTTTAAAAATTTCCCAAAAATGTTGAAAATGTGGACATCAGAAGTTTCACTGTGAAAATACATTTTTTTTTTCTTTTCAAACTAAAACAGATCAATTTGACCCGCAGGACAACAAGAGGGTTAAGAAAGTTTTTTTTTATATTTTTATCTTTTTAGCAGTGTTATTTAACATTTTCCATCGTACTTTAAGCAGCTTCACTTACAGTTTTATCTGGGTGTTGGTGATGCTACGGGCAGGTGCTGTTGATCCGTTGCTAGATGCTCCTGCCTTTTATGAAATGATTATATTGAAATCTGCCAATTCCTATCAATACCTGAAGTGTAAAACATAAAAGCTGCCAGAACGTCCTAACATAGAAAGGTTAGCTAATTGTGACATAAATGATCTGCCATGTTGGTTGTTGAGCTGTCAAAGACAAACTGCTTTTGGCAAAGTTTACGTAAAATTTTTGGTCATCTTCTTGAACAAAAGGCAGCCAGACCAACAACATTTTTGACGTGGTGGTGAGAGCCGTGAATGTGTGAGGTGTTCACAGCTAATCTGTTCCTCCTGCTGCCAGAAAAGCAGGATTCATTTTGGACGGCTTCATATTTAACACTTGTCTCCATGTCTGGCCAATGAGAATTGGTGTATATTACAATTGGTGTATATGGTGTATAATTGGTGTATATTACAATTGTAATTACAGCATATTGACCAACTAATTCCACCTGTTTGACTCGGCACACACACGCCAACAAAGTATTTCTCAAAAGTATCATGTATAATTAAATCATATTTGTGTCTATATATTGATTGTATGGATGATTTCTCAGCTAAATTATTACAGTAAATGCCTGTAAGGTATTGGGGGATATTTTGTCCATACATTCAGAGTGCTAAATAGCGTTTCTAGACTACTTTATGGTGTTTTTTTATATTAATAATGGATCAAATGTAGACGTGCATGTGAAAGAGATCAGTTTTATTGACAGTGACACACGTAGTTATCATTAGATTCTGCAGTTTCTCTTAGTTCTCTGCCGGGAAAAACATGATTATTGGCCTGGTAGAATATCGTGGCTCATATTTGGTGTTTTTCCGATTCTTGGTTTCTGTATTTTTGTTGACTGATTATTGATAAATTAAATGCTATTCTTCAGGTCTAATGCAGCCTCCTCTCTCTGTGGTCTCAGAAATGTGTCTCAAGCAAAGAAAACTGAACAAGAAACACCAGCTGTTGCCACAACCAGGAAAATTAGCTACTTTCACAGGGGCAAAGTCTATGCTAACAGCTAGCGGCTAAGTTAGAAGGCAGTCAAAAGTTACCCAGAAACAGTCTGGGAAACAAAGTCAATCACACTTTAAGATATGAGCCTTAGTAGACAATAGAAGTGGCAGAATTCTGAAATATTAAGAAAATAGAGAAGAGCAGATGCAACTGCAGATGACAAACACAGGAGAGTTTCCTAATTTAGTCACTCCTATTTCTCATTTTTGAAGACACCTAGTTATGAACGACAGGTTCTCTGCTATCACATGCTGTTAAAACATTACATTTAATATATATGAGTTCCAAACACTGGTTATTGGCCTTTCTTGATTACCAATAATTGGCATCTGTATTGGCCCTGAAAACCCCACATCAGTCGATCCTTTGTTCTCTGCAAATTATGTTTATTTTGGTTTTAAGAGGTATGTCTTTATTTTTTTTTTGTTTTAGATTTATTGTTTTCATCAGAAAAGTATCTCGAACAGATGGTTCACAACTACCTGGTGAACATTGTGCTAAACATGTTTCTGCTGCTCACAGGTGGTCAGAGAAGATGAAGGAGGTTTAAGAACTTGTGTGCACCGGATTACAATTTGAATATCCACATATTTGTTCCACATTCTGGGTTCTCTCTTGCATTTGCTGGAACTTTAGACTGAAGTTAACCACTGTTATCTGAAGGTCTGCATGGTCCCAAAGCAGTGCAACTTCATTTTTCTTGGAAAACAGTTTTGCTGAGCTTGCATGCTCTTTTTAAGGGCTGTCCTACTTTAAATCGCTCCAGTTAGAGTTACATCAGAGAGAGGAGGGCAGGTCAGCAGTTACTAAATACAAATTTCCACAGTTCAAATGTATTTTCTAATGACTTTAACCTGGATTAAGCCACAGTCAGACTACACTTAATCTAGTCAATGTATGTGGAGTTTGCAAAAAATCAATTTCTGCATCATTATACTGCAAATAAAATAGTTTTGACTTTACTACAAGCGGAATTTAAGGCTTTAATTTGACAGAATATGGTGTCACAAGGCTAAACTACAGTTTCAGCATAGAAGAAAGAAAATGGTTTGAGGCTGTAAGAATGGAAATCTAAAGATACAAGGTTCACATTGGAAAAATATTTACTCTATCGATTGTTTTAATCAATCAAAATTACATAAATTGACCCTTCACTGCTTGTTTTTGTCTAACAATCCAAACCACAGATATTTATTAAAATTACAGTTACTTTAAACCAAGAAAAACTTCAAATTTTCTCATTTTTTGAAGATAAACCTGCTGATGTTTGTATGTTGGGGGACTTGCACATTTTTAAAATTATAATATGAAAACAAATAATAATAAGAAGCCAATGAAACATCTTTATATAAATGCTAATAGGTTTTTTACAGTTGCTGTTAACTGGAACAAGCTTAAGGGGGTTTTATAGTTTTTAATTTTGGCTTTTGCACCCCGTCTGAGGATCTGAACACTGACCTCGCATCCCGTCCTCTGAATTATAATCGGCTAAAATTAGAAAGTTAATATCAACAGAGTGTTAGCTCGCTCAGTACAGAATGAGGAGATTCTTGTTATCTTTGAAATTACACGGCAGTTGTTGCTGTTGGTCCTCCACAGAGAGGCAGAGCCTCAGGCCCAGCGTCAGGCTCCATCAGTGGGGACCATCATTAGCTGCCTCCCCGAGGAGCTGTTCCCCTCTCAGCATCCACCACACTTCACCCTCAGCCCTTTGTGGCTCCTGCTGATAAGACCAAGCTAATATCTGCTCAGTCACTGGCTGCATGGTAAATGATAAACACAGGCTGAGCTGCTGTCCACTCTGTTGGGCAACAAACACTGGAATCTAACCACAAGAATAAACCTGGATGTAGTCTGTAACATTAATTTTAACTTGCACTGAAACTCTTCCTGTAGGTAAAGACAGCATCACAACAAGAGTATTTATTATAAATATCTTTTCATGAGTTTGTACCAACTAGTGAGGTTAAATTTATGTACATGATGGTGACTTTCCGAAAGACTTGAACGGAGTATACATGAAGTTTGTTTAATTTTGCAGAGAAAAGAACAGAGAATCATGGCTCCTGTTGCCCAACTAAATACCTAACAAATCAAAGAAAGATCCTAGTCAAGTAAACAAACAAGGTCAAGTAACCGAACAAAGCAACATATTCTATATTTTGAACAACAAAACTATAAATAGCTCTTGTAACACAAATGAAGAACACACAAAAATAAAGAGATTTGCACTCATAAATAAAAATGAAGGTAAAGGAATCGTCTCACATCAATGTACAGAGAGCACAATACTTCGCCAAGGCAGTTCATTCCCCATATGGCATTGTCAGAAATTCAGCATATTTTTTTTTTTTTTTTTAAATTTTAGAAATGCTGCATTTGTTTATTAGTTATTGATGATCAGAAATCACGGCAACATAGAATGTGGCCATTTAATATAGATGTACCCACAAACAAAATGACTTTGCACTCAGCACAGATGTGTGTTATGCATGTGTTGTACGTATACCAAATCGCGTGACTTAAATATATAGCAGGCAGCGGGAATTGATGGGACTTGGAAACACCCCCATAATTTAATCAATTGTTCCTTGTATGATTTCTGACAGATAAGTCCCGATAAGTCTGCAGCACTCAATTTATAGTAGGAGCGCAATCATGTGATCGTCAGCAGGCAGCTGACATAGTGTTCACTTGTCATAGTTACAGTGATGCTGTGCTGCTATTTGGCAATGATACAGAAATCTTTAACAAATTTGTGGATCCAGACTATATACGGTCAAAATCACAGTCAAAATCGAATCACTTGGTCCTTGTGTCATTTCTGACCTTCCCTGAAAATGTCATCCAAATCCGTTAGTCCATTTTGGAGTAATGTTGCTAACAGACAAACTGTGGATCGTCACTAACTCCGCCACGTTCCTTGGTGGAGTAATAAAGAAAACAAATATTAATTAGAGGCCCACCAGGGTGACAGTGCTGCACCACACTGAGGTTAACGGTCAGAGTGGTGGTCCTGGACTGGACACTCCTACATCAAATCCATCAGCTTTCAGAGCATTGCTCAGGTGGAGGTTGTGCGGGGTTTGTGGGTGTTTTTTCACCGTAAAGCTTGTCTGACAAGGTAGACCACCTGTCACCGCTGGCTGCAACCTCCACTAGAAGAGGTCTGCCGGCATGGATGTAGGCAACAATAGCCACAGGGAGAATGAGGAAGGGCAAAGGGTCTACATTATCAAGGGATGTCAACCAGGCAGGGAGCACGCTTGGGGTTTGTTCAAGCAAGCAAATTTTGCATTCGTTATGTGCTTTGATAGAAGTTTGCATCTAGTAAAGTGACACTTTCGTATTGCTATCAATGAAGTGTCTCGCTGTGAATTGAGAGTTTTGCTTTCAAGCTCAGCTCCTTATTCACGGTGACAGACTGTTACAGTGTCAAGTCTTGAAATAGAATAGAATAGAATAGAATAGCCACTTTATTGTCAACCAGAACATACACTAGTTGGTGCACATCAGACTGAAATTTCGATGCAAAAAGCTCGCCATCGGATTGATTAAAAAAAACAAAACGAAAGTCTTAGTGAAACAGCAGTGATATATCCTTGATTGTGATGGCTGTCAACACTTCTGCTTCTTCTGCATGGCAACATGGCACAAAGAGGAAAATCTGCTGGTTTGGCTTCTCATTCAACAACTCATGTTACAGAATGGATTTTGTTGCATGACTATGCAAGCTTCTTCAAGTTTACGCTCATTTGTTACACTGCCACAAGACCAGGTACCAAAATAGTTTTTCTATTTTGCCGTAGGTACCACAGCCACTGGAGACATCAGACAATAAAAACGTGAAATGTTTGCCGCAAGTGAACATGCAGCAACACAGAGTGCCAATGCTACACAATGAGTGAAGAGGCAACGGTATTGTGTTTAAGTCGGATAATCGGGGACAAGTTGTTGAAAACCTAAAAAGAGAGTGCGAAGACCTCTTTGGGCAGCAACTCTCTTCCAACACCGGTTCATTTTAACGTGTCTGTTTTCTAAATAAGAATGCCTGGTACATTAACAACCAGCATTCATGTTCGTCTGGTCAAACCGCTGAGTGACAACCAGCCTCAGGGGATGGACGAACGAGGATGATGGATGGAGAGACAAGAGGATCAATCAGTGGACGGTGGCAGGTCGACACACTCTCTTTAATCTCTTCACTGTATAAGTGTGTGTTTGTGAGTGTGTGACCACCTCCCCTCCCATCTACACACATGTAAAAGCAGACAAGACCACCTCTGTGCCCCTTGCTACTGATCCTGCATGGTAATTATATCCTCCTCAGCAAGCACAGGCTTGATGGGGTTCCTCTCCGACTCCTACTTGCAGCTCTGCATGATGATTACGTTCCACACAATTATTGTTGTTGCCAACCCAGACTGTACGCTACCAGGCAGGTGGGCTGAGTGCGCAGATATATAGCTCACTTTATACTCGGAGGCGCTGGTGAATGGAAACCACAGAGGGAGGGAAGCAGACTTTTTATGCAGTGCAAACCACTTCACACTGTGTCGCTTTGCTGTATCGAATTTTCCTTGAAGGTATTTCAGCTAGTTTGAAGAGCGAATCTATCATAGGAACAGGGTGACATCCCAAACTTAAAATAGCTTTTCAGGGCTCCGGAAAAGTTTTACAGACATCAAACACTGGGTTCAAATTAAAAAATATAATGACAGTCTACAGGGAAAATGGGCTTTAGGCCACAAGGGATATTTGTTGGAGTTTTGCACTGGGACAAATTGACAGTAATGCTTATTTACTGCACCATTCCCACGTCCCCTGATGTTGTGGTTTTTTGCAGTCATTATTTGTCTACTCTATTCACATAGTATTGCCAAATAAAGGTTGGTAACCACAAGTCTGGAAAATATATTAAAAGCATGCTTGTTTAGCTCAATGGAATCCCCACAATTAGTGTATTTCTCCTCTGAGATTAAGTGAATTTGTTAGATTTTCATGTAGGATTCAATACTGGCTAAATCAAACATGTCAACTTATGACTTTGATGAACTGCAAGCTTTCTTTTTAGTGTTGACAGACGCCTCTTGTCTTTTGGTCTTTTTGGAAAACCAGTTCTGGAATTGGTCTTCAAGAAATCTCAATACCTAATTTAGTGGATTTCTCCTATTTCTGATGCTGAATTAGATTAAAAATAAACTAATTCAGTGAATGTATTTCCTTTGCTGAGGAGCTAACACACCACAATATGGTGCCACTGACTGTATATAAAGATCGAGAAACCCTTACCGTCCTGTTGTCCGTCCTGATGAACCCTTTTGAAGGTCAGTGTGGTCGGTTTACCCGTTGCCATCTTGGCATTGTCTGACCCCTTATAACTCTTAGCTAATCTAAAAATAAGTAAAGATGTGGAGTTGAGACAGGCCATGGACGCCGCACATTTATTTGTACAATTTTACAATTCTACATTTAGCAGACGCTTTTATCCAAAGTGACTTACATCTGAGAGTAGATGCAACACAAGCAAGGATCTAGTTAGGAGAAAACAACCTAGATAAGTGTCATAAAACAAGTTCAAGCGTGATAGCAGGACCTTGATGTCTTCAGGCATTGTGGGAGGTAATAGGAATTTCATTTCTTTATTTTTATTTTTGCAGTCTGTCAAGTGCAAAGATGTTCAGTGAAGAGCTGGGTCTTTTTTCTTTTATACAAGGGCATAAATATGTTTCTTTCTGCTGTAAAGTTGAGCATTTCTCAAGTGGACATTTGAGGAACTGCAGTTTTTGGCCCTTCAATGATACTGTACCTTCTTTTCTCAGCTCTAGTGGTTCCTGCATTGGACATGAATGCAGCGAGTGTCCTGTCCTTAGTGCACCTGTTTCTGAAAATTGCGCTTTGTTCATGCCAATCTTCTCTTGGGGGGGAAAGAGGCATTTTGGAGTATGAAGACAGCCTGGAGTCCGGGTGGTGGAAAGACCAGGAGAGATCCTTGAAGATGTTGAATCCATTGCCAGATTAATCTTGGCAAGATACCACGTGGATGTTGTGTGCAGCTGTTGTAATTTACCATTTGTTAATTTACTAGTACAACAACTTAGACTTACTCTTCTTGAATTATGTGTACAGGTCTGAACGCTTGCCTTAGATGTTAGATGTTTGCACACTGGTTTTTGGTTTTCTACAACTCAATAGAACATCTTGATACACTTCTTTAGGTGTTGCTGCATGTGCTTAGTGACTACCATTCCACATGTTGTTTATATTGCCCAGTATCTCCAATACCTGTAGAATAGAGAAACTATTTTGGTAATGACTTTGTACTGAAGCACATGTTCTTGTTGCAGTGTAACAAATGAGTCTAAACTTGAAGAAACTTGCATATTTGTGCCATACAATCCATTTTGTAACCTGTATTGTTGAATGAAAAGCCAAACCTGCAGAGCTTTGTGCCATTTTGCCATGAGCAGAGGTATTGAAAGCCATCAGTAGTGGCTCCTGTGCTGCTTTTTAGAGTGATCAACCACTTTCCCCTCAACTGAAGTGTAGTTTTCACCTTAAAGATGCAGTGTATTGGATTTAGCAGCAAGATTTTAGATGACAACAACTAAATACTGCTTGCCTTTGTCTGCCCTTTCAAACCTGTAGGAGAACCTGTTGTGGTCATGAAAAATCTGAAGCATTGTCTCTAGAGTAGGTATTTGGTTTGTCCATTCTGGGCTACTGTAGAATCATTACTATGCAACATGTCGGACTGAGTGGAAGGGGATCTACAACCTAGATGTAAGAAGGTCATTCTAAGCTGATAGAAACATATTAATTATAATTTCATGGTGATTATATGCCAGTAAAAATTCTATATTAATTATTCAGTTTCTGCCAGTAGCTCTCCTAAATGCTACACATTGTACTTTTAACTAAAGCGAATTTCAACTGTTGGATCTTGACCGAACCTTAATCAGAGCTGTCAGATGTAAGTATGTATGTATGTCTGTCTGTCTGCCTGTGTGTATACATACCTACATACATATATGTATATATATATATATATATATATATATATATATATATATATATATATATATATATATATATATATATAAAAATAAAATATGCTGGTAAAAGATTTAATATGTTCCAGAACATACAGTGCATACAAAAAACTATTCGTCTGCTCTTTATGCTTCTCAACATTAAATCATCGAAACGCATTGACTGCACTCAGATAATCTCCATTTTACTGATTGTCGGATCTCTAGCACCAACTGGCTGCTCCTGTTTTGAATCAGTTGAGTAAATGAGTATGGAGTCACTTATATTACATTTGATATTTTTATTTTATTGATATTACTTTGCAGGAATCTGGTTTCACTTAGTCATGAAAGAGTTGTTTTTTTGTAAATTTTTGCTGCCATATTAAAGCCAAATTAAATTGACCATAGAGAGAATGGACAGAGCTTGTATACCTTTTTTTGGCACTGTAGTATGTGAAATGCAAAAATACTAGCATGATAAACTGGTCAAAGTTTAAGGTGCAATATTATGACAAAGTGGGCTCTCCCAATTTTTTGTGTACTACATGAAACAGCACATACTTCAATTAAAAATTAAAAAAAACTCTGTGATTTGGACAGCAACCGAAGTGATTTGTTTTTTAGACAGTCAGATTTGTGGGTTATTTTTTTGGAAAGCAGCGACAAACTCATTTTGCTGTTAGGATGTGAAGTCTTTATGACACCCGGTGACCTTCTGAGCAGCAGCTGAACTTAAACAACAGCACAACAACCACAACTGCCTTTGATATTAAAGCTTTCTTCTCCACACGACTCTCAGCTTCAGTGCTTATTTCAAGCTGTGAGACGGATCTCTATTAAGATTGACCTGAGTGACAAAAGCTCCAGGTAGTTCACAATCTTTCTTCATCTCCCGCTGCTGGTTGGTTGGATGTGACAGCGCCAGTCAGCCGGTAGCAGGGGAAAACCAGCTAGCCAGTTGGACAAAAATCTGCTGGGAAGCTGCTCAGCCTCTTGAAACGCTGCTCTGAATTTCTGCCAGATTTTTTTTTTATCCCAGACAGGCCTTAAAAGCCGCTTCTTATCTGTCAGAATGGGCTGAAAACTCATCCTGTCAAAATGTATTCCACACAGCCAAGATTTTCCTTCCTGTATCTGCTCTCCTGCAGCAGAAGGAGCCAAAGTGTTGATGGGTGAGATGGTGTGCTCTCAGGTGATAGCTATTGCTGCTTTCAAATAGAAATCATGAGGTTGTATTTTGCATTTGAGGAATGGCATTCAGGTGGCTTGTGCTGCGAGAACACTGTTGCAATGTGACAATACAAAAAGGGGAAAAAAGACTGAGAAAAGTGTGGATAGAAAAAAATGCATATTTTAGAGCCTGTGAACTCGAAGCTTTCAGGAAATTTCGTTGTATTGTACAAACTTGTGTTTGGAACATTAGTAGGTATAGACAGCTACCTTCATTGCCATTACTGCTGTCTTTTGATACCAGTTTTTCTGTAATTATGGAGATCAATCCTCACAGTTGAACTAAAAATCTTGGTGTTAAAAGGTATAATGACACAACTCCAACACAAAAAAAAAAATTGTCTATGATTATGGGTGAGCTGCAGAAGTCAGCTATTGATATTTTCTCACCCATATGTAGTTGCGTGTCACAGTAAAACAAAAAACAGAGAATACTTGATCACAAAAATAAAATAAAAATAGGTTTTCACTGAACTTTCAAAGGTTGAAGTTTAGTTCCTGAAATACTGTCATCCAAACATAAACTAAAATTTCAATGTGTAGAAAATGTGCTTAAAAAAATGAGAAAAAAGTTATTTTCATTGAACTTTCATAGCTAAATGAGCAGGTATGAGATGTCATACCACAAAAATGCAAATATTGGTAGACAGCCTAATCCAAGTAGAAACGAGTCGTACGGTTTCATAACCTCAAACTGTAATTAAGAAAGTAATCTTTTTCATTATGGGCATATTTTTAATTTTCAAACGACAAAATTTCAGACAGTCACAGGGCTCTAGACTAACTTTTTTCCTTGGAGCACAGTGGACCCCAACTTAAAATTTTAGAAGCGCAAACAGAAAATTTAGGGGCGCACACCGAAATCGACTTGCAAAGTAAATATTCACATTTCCTCTCATTTTCACTGTATTACTGATAAATACTTGAACAATAAATGCAGAAACTATAATGTTTTCAATTCACATTTTATTGTGCAGCAGCTGACACAACATAATAAACAGCTTGCTGGCCGCACTAACCAATACAGAACAAGTAGACATATAACTTGTGCCTATACTCCTTCCACTCCTTAGAACAGATCCACCCTTGGTGGGGGATAAGGTGCATGGGTAGGCCAGCCTTTGTAATTTGGCCTCCTTGTGCGTTGAGCTTGACTGAGCCACATTTGTAAAGCCTCCTTGGCATCAAAGTCGTCAATGCTTGGTCTCTCCATACTATTCTAATTAGGTCCTCAATAGTGTCCACATGTAGTGACCACCTGATATTAAACTTGATCCTCTTCTGAGAAGAGAATCCTCTCTCGCACACAGCAGAGGACACTGGGAGGGCAAGCATGATCTGAACAAGAAGTAGGATGTTCTACAAAGAATAGAACAATAGTGTAGGTTTATTCAATCAAAAAGTCATATATGCCAACTAAATTACTGAGAACATGATATTTACTTTGTAGTCGGAGCAGAACGGCAACTTTGTCACCATCATACCCCATAGGGCATGGTATGATTGCTCCATGTAGTTCCTGGCAATAAACAGCTTCATGGACTGATACTCCTTTGTTGCCAGATTAGTGTCACAGCCATTTCTGAAAAGAGTGAAAGGAAAAACTGTTCAAACTAAGTTTCTGTAGGATCAAGGTAGATGTTTGAAATGCTGTTCTGTGTTATAATTTTTCTATTTTATCATGATCATTGAAAGGAGCCACTAACCTTGTTGAGATAGGGGAGAAGTGGTCCAGCAGGAAGTCCAGCTCCTCTGTACCATAGTCTGTCAGGAGATCTCATTGCTCTGGCCAGGAATCATGATTGAATATCTTGAACGACCTCACTGCCTTTGTGGTTGCTGATGAGGACCCTTCATCTATCAAGGAATAAAAGAGAGAAAGAGCGAGAGATTAAAGGAAGAGAAAGATGATGTGTCATAATGATATAATAATGATATATATAAAAATTGTTATAATGTGTTTTCATTTGCCAAGTAGACTGCTGACTCTCTGCTTCAAGTGCAGCACAGTGCAGTCAACTGTTGCTTTTACTGCTTGTTGCAGGTGCGGTGTGCCTGCCATTGTGAGTCCATCTGTTCCCAGTCCAACAGCTTCTCCTTTGATGGTGACCCCCTGAGTTCACACAAGATTAAACTCTAAGACAAATATTAAAAAAATAAGTAAATCAAATCAGAAGCTAAAATTGTTAAAATAATTTCTAGCCTGATATTTGTACAAAAGGTGAGCCTCACCATCACCTTCTTGTTGTCTTCTGTGTGCCCGAAGGTCTGCCAGTAATTCTGCTAGCCTGCCACCTGGCTTGCATCTCACTGACATGGCCTCAACGGTTGCAATAAGATTCTCAATCCCATTCACAGCCTGTAAAATATTTTCCCTTGACACATGAAAAACAATAAGGAGAAAAACTATATATGACTAGATTTATTTGTAATTTGTTCTCTGAATTAATGAGGTTAAACAATAGTCTTATTAACATCTCAATATTACTTGAGGCAAAATAACATCATTTCTTTGGAGAAGAAGGCTGAATATGCTGATGGCCTCAAACAAGTCTGCCAAGAAGTGACAGAAACCCACAAAACCCCCATCTTCCATCATCTTCTTGACCTGCAAGACATAAGTAACCATCCACTACCAATACCAGTAATTTACCATGTACATTGAGACTGTTTGTTGTTGCTGAAGTGTTCCTCTTGTCCCTACTGATCATACTAATCATCATCCTAAAATTATTTCAATTAAAGTGTTCTAGGATAAAATCTATAGTACTTGGGGCGTAAAACTACACAATAAAGCTCAGCTGAAGCTAATGAGAGACTTCAGGTGAAAAATACGTTGAATTTGAATCGAAATTGGTCTTTTTAGTAAAAAATATGCTTATTGTCAGATGTACTTGGACAATATTGAGGAGAAAACTCACTTGATTTTCCCCATTTAAACTCCTGGAACTTCATATATGCTTCATCCTACCACGACGAATATCAGCAACCAAAAACTGTTATTGCATATCCAAGCACATCAGTGTTGTTTAAAGATGGCCTTCAAAAACTGAGCCTTTTCTTTAAGCCTCAAATAAACTCATCCATGGATGCTTAGGTCTACTATACGAGCTGTGTTCCTCCGAAACATTTAATGTGAGGCATCGCTGAGCACATGCTGTGACTCATTTGACACTAATTGAGAAATTAGTTTTAAAAATGAAAGATCTACTCTTTGGGGCAAAGTGACACCCACTTTACAAGTTGATTGATCATTCGAACCTCCTCTGTTTAGATGAGATTTAGGCAGGTTTGATGGTTTTTCATATTACATAAGCTCAGCAGATAAGGGTGTAATTATCCTTCTTTGATCCCACACTTAAAAAAAGAAGACTTCCTACAGTTTTTTTTTTTGTAGTTTTCCCACTGTCGTACCGTATCTGTTCTGGATGACATTTATGTTGTTAAAGTGAATCCTGAGCGCAAGAAACCCAGTGTCTACAAGGGTTACAGCTTTACCAGAACATGGAACAAGAGGTTTCAGTCTCCTAAATGTTCGACTGCCTTGTTTGAAACCCCTCTCCCTGTGTGGAGCAAAAAGTGCCTGTTTTCTCTTGACATTTGGGTCTGATGACTGACAGCAGAATGGCAGTGTTGCCAAGTTAATGAGATTTATCCAGAAAGGCCAGTCCGCTGATCCACTGCGACATGGTGACATTTCTCTCGCTTCAGATTGATCGATAAGTGGCCAGACCTTCCCCTCAGGCTAAACATGAAAACAAAAACACAAAGAAAGCTGACTTTGGGTGAAACTGCTGAGCAGAACACAAGAAAATAACTTTTGCCCTCCTGCACAACTGATGGGGTTGGATGTTTGCAATATTGCAGAGCATTAAAATGAGAATGTGAAATACTGCATTGCAGTTCTGAAGAAGCCTTCGTCTTTATCCGCTGAAATTGCAACAGAAATACAACACAATTAAATGTTCCAGAAAACCGTTGATAGGAGCATCATCACATAATGATCCTGCAGATTGCACCAGACTAAACATCTGTCTCTTTCCAAGCATATATGAGAACCTACTGTGGCCATCGCATTAAAGTAAAAAATGCAAAGGCCAGTGTTTGGTTTTGTTTGTCTGTCCTAGGTTACTGTAGAAACATGGAAGTGCAACATGTTGCGCTCCGTGAAAGACAAGTTGCTCTTTGTGTAAATATTAAAGGCTCTAGCTAAGCTACCAAAAACACAGCAATTTATAGTTATGCATAAAGAAAGCATAATTACAATAATAGATTTAATTTTCTGCCAGTAGACCTCCCTACAAATTGGCCATTTTACCAGATCAGGTATTTGCTTAGTGATAAAGTTCTCATCATCATCCTCATCATTGTGGAGATGTTTTTATTAAATATTATCAATGTAAGCAGGTGCCTGCTATTTGTATTTTCAGCCTTTCAGTACATTTTTATTATAGGATCCTAAGTGTTCTTTTTTTAAAGGTATTTTTTTGGCCTTTTTGTAGGCTTTATTTGACAATTTAGAGAGGCAGACAGGAAAGTAGGGAGAAGAATGGGGGAAGACTTGCAGCAAAGGGCCGTGAGCTGTGTTTTTTCATACACAACTTGAAAGCAGGAAATACCTTTAACCTTCATTCTTTCTCCTGGCCAACAGGGGTCGACTCCTGTGGTTGCAAAAAGAAATCAGATTGTTTGTCAAGTCTATGAGAATATGACTCTACTTCTATTCTGATTTGTTATTTCAGAAAAACATTTTCCTATCAGGTTTTTGGTCTCAATTGTATTTTTTTTTGTTGTTAATTTTCTTCAATACAGAATGATATCTATTCTGTAAATGATTTCAATTTAGAGTATAATGGACATTATAGCATCAGATCCACCCCTCGATCATCGCGTTCGGTTTCAAAAGACCAAAATGGTGACGACCAAATGCCACAGTTTAGGCTTCGAAATGGTCCACAAACCACTGAATGGCATCGCGGTGGCTACGTCCAACTTTTATATGGCAAATTACGCATAAAATATCCTGTTAGCCCACAGTATTCCCATGTGTATATACTGTTGATGCTGAGTAATTTAGGTGTCTATTTCACTTTGTAGAGCTTTTATTTGTCTTTTTTACCATTCAACCCCCAACGCAGGACCTTTGATGCATCTAGGAATATTGTAAACTGGAAAGGCAGTGGCTTAAATGTTTAAAGACATGAGCTTCTTTCACAGGATGGCTAAAAAATTCTGAATAGGTGAAACATTCTTGCTTTTCCTTTCTTAATCTCACCCTGACATAGCTTCCATCTTGGCTGTAGTTGTAGAGAATGTCTGACTTTTTCATCTTTGAGCTGTAATCTCATCTGCTTCTCACCTCTTTGTGGGGATTCGGAACAGAAACAGTCCTGTATTAAACCAGCACAGGGGTTGAAGTCAAACTGAAGACGAGCTGTGCTGTTCGAATAGATGACACGAGAAACATTTACAGATCTCAGCAGTTGCCCTTATCCGGAGAAACTGTTGTTTCGGTTGACAAATGCTATAAATGCGTCCTGGCTGGAGTGTTGACACAGATCAGTGCTGAAAGTCACGGCGTCAGATCAACACCAACTGTGAGTGTGTGTGTGGCAGGCATTAATCCAAAAACTGTTTCTCCAACATGCCTCCGGGTACAGCTGTCTCCATCAAGGGCAAACCGAGGCAAATAATAGAGCAGATTAGCATAAAGTGTCAAGAATCAGCTCAGGGATTTGTCTCCTCACTTCTCCTGCATACTGCTCCCAGTAAAAAATCCACTGCATAAAATAACACCAGGGAAAACACGTCCTCTTAAAGTCAGGGCTTCAAGGCTGAATGGTTGTTTTGGTTTTGTTTTCTTGTGTTTATAAGGCATCTAAACCTCCATTTGAACTGTTTGAGTAAACCCTGTGGATGGCGGCAGCATCTGCTAGCACAGCATGCTTGGTTACATCAGTGAGCTTCCTGCTCCGTGGGGAGACTGTCGAACAAAAAGCAGGAGTAAACGCCACGTTGTGATTTTACATGCTCATTTAAGTTTGTCCACCGTGTCGGCTTCGAGCTTCGTTGTCTTGCCTGATTACTTCCAACAAGCTTCACTTCTCCAGTCGTTCAGTGTCAACAAGTTCCAGCGGAAAACATCACATGCTTTGATTTCTGGAGTCATTTGCATAATAGCTGCCCTCTTTTTTTTTTTCCCCCTCTGCCTCCACTAAAAATACAATGCAAGAATTAATTTCTCCTCCTTTAGTATCTTAAATAAAAGATGAAAAACCTTGAGGTATGAGATGAAATGAGAAGTTGTCTAGTGAAGCTGGAGGAGGTGTGTGACAATGACAGGAGACGTTTGTGTGCGTTGAGCAGCTTTGGAAGAAAACTGTGATATTTTCTCTCACTATCACTAATCACACTTTAAATTGCCAGAGAGCAACAGCAACAGCATCCTGGAAATCACAACGGTGTGAATTAAAGTGGGGGAATCCGTTTGCTCTGCAAGTTAACAGGTTTAACTGTGTAGCTGAGAATAATGCCGGCATGCTGCAGGGTTGAAGAGACAGAGAGAAACAATAATAATAGACAAAAAAGCAGAGACTCTGAGACAGAGAAGGGCGTTCACTCTGAGTTACGTACATTTCCAGAAGCTGTTTACAGTCGTTTCCATTGTAGACTTTGGTATAATTGTGCTGCTGCTTGCCGCTGATAAACCGTTGGAAGAGTCTGGTCTCCTCTGGATTCTATCAGGAGGCCGTCAGACAGAAAGTGTTGGCTCCACCAAGCAGCCAGGAGGTTATTTTTTTCTGTAGCAGTAGTTCTTCCTCTTTGTCTCTGCAGCAATAAGATGATGCAGCGTGTGAGGAGGAGACGGAAGCAGCAGACAGAGACAGATATCAACACCTCAGTGTCATCATATGTACATGTGGCTGGACGGACTCTTATCTGCAGCAGCTCGCGGTGCTGAAAGCGAACAGGCTCTGAGTTTAGATTGTCCCAGTGGAAAGAAAACCACTGACCGTGGAGCAGCTTTTCTGTTCATTGAGCTTCACAGGTTTTTTGTCTGGGGCCCCTTCAGAAACTTCTCTGACAGTTTGCTTTGCAGCCACTCAAAGTTTCGCCACTGACGGTATTTATGGAGGCCGTGCTGGCAAGAGTTTGTAAAATTAAACACTTATTTTAGACAGCTTTTAATTAATTTTGCACAGATTGTGCATTGATTGGACAAGTTTAGTTGGTTTGAACAACTTTTGATTCGTTTTGGACAAAATTTGAGTCAGTTTCAAGTCAATCTGGACAATTTTGAGTCATTTTTGGAAAGATCTTTTATTTCTGGTTATTTTTCCTTACCTTGGGCAATGTTTAACTGAATTTGTCTAATTTTTGTACAAAATTCAAGTAATATTTGACATTTAATAAGTTAAATATCAGCTTGAATATCGTTTTTGTTTAATGTATTTGAACATGGAGAAAATTCACTCTATTCGTAAGGTTATAAAGTCCAAGTAAACACATGTCCTCAGTGAATCATCCATTCACTTCATTCTGAGTGTGGGCTTGCCAGGAACAGTTCTTTACATCACTTTGTTGTGACTACATTGAATAACAGACATAAAAAAATGGTTTATGTCATAAAACAACTTTTAAACACACAATCCTTTAATAGCTTTGTTATTTATCCTCACTGGTGAACAAAAGATTTAAATCTTTTGCGCATAAGCTCCTAAGGCATTAAATCCATAGACAAGGCAGAGATCTGCTTAGTTTGTAAAGCTGAATAACATTTATATAAAGCAAAAGACTGAATTTTGAATGTGGGCTTGAACTGCAATTAAGTTCCTTTGCATTGCAAATCAAACTGCATAATCATTCACTGCAAATGTTTGAAAGTAAATATAAAAGTAAAAGAAAGTAAATGAAAGAATTACACAAAATGATTGGAATCACCAACGCAATTTGTAATTTACACCTTTAGTAGCGAATTACATCCTGAACTGACACGTAAACAAAAAAAAGCAGCATTTCGTAATGTAATTGCATTGCGGATCAGTCACAAGCCCCAAATGTTTCCTTTGCAGCAGTGTAAAGCTGCGAAGGTAAACAACGATGTGTGACTTCACCTCATGGTGGTGATTGACTTAGCTGGGATGGCGGAAAGTGCTAAGCTGCTTAACGTACTGAATCCATTATTTCTCCTTTTGTCAGAGTAGAAAACACACAGAAAATGACTTCTTATTTTAGCCTTGATAGCAGCTGCAGCTTGCTAAGATGTGACGGATCGACCTTCTAACAAAGCTGTTTCCAGGTCTAAGCCTGTGCTGCATTGGTGGAGGTGCTTGTGTTTTCAACATGCTGCAGTGCTGGTCCTTGTTGTCTGAATAGATATACGTTAAAAAAAATGTAATTGTCTTTATAGGGCTTTCCTTGCGATGCACACATTCTATATTGGTGTCAGTCAACAAGGTTGCTGTATGATTTGAACAGTTTCTACTCAACTGTCTCTGATTTTCCTGGAAATTTTATAGCATAAAATATGTACATTTATAAAGTCATTTGTGAAATTTAAGCTTGATATATGAATTGTTTCCAGAAATTGTTTAATTTTTTTTTTTTTAAATTGCCCCTTTACTGGCTAGAGGGGCACCATGATGAAGACTTCTGTAGTGCTTAATGACCTCTGGCTAGCACATATATGCTAACTCCATTGACACTGAGACAACATCCCAGTGGCATATGTGTTGACTGTGTTCTACAGCTGTGCCAGCAACATGCACATGACCCAATAAAAATATGCTGAATTATGTTATCAATTAATCAGTGAATAATTTATATTATTGCACATATTAGGTAATTTTTCCAAATTACAATACATGCACGATAGCAGACATTAACAAAAGATGGGGCTCAGGACATCCCTAATCTTATCAATATTTGAACCTCACCAGCTTGAATGTTTTGTTTATTCACTATTTTAATCATATAGCTTGTGATAAACAAAATGTATCAAATTAAGCTGCAGCTTTTATTTCCACATCAACAGTAGAATATTAGATACCAGATGTTTAAAAAAAATCTATTACTAAATTAAATGGGAAATGGAACTAGTATTAGACAGAAGTAATGTAACCAAACTTCTGAGATGGCATTTGTAAGACTATTGTTAATTGTCACCGGTTTCTTGAATAGTGTATGTGTGTGTATGTATTTACTGTGAGATGAATTAGTTAGAACATCTGTTGAAAATAATAGTAAGAAATGGTTCAGAAGCTGTAAATTCCCTAAACTGAACCAAAACCTCCTTGCAGCTCTTCAGCTCTAAATGCATTGTCATTTTTAATCCAACTTGCTTTAATCAGCATTTTTAAAGGGAAATCCTGCTCACTAAATGCCTTCCTTTCCTTTCTGTTTGCTGAGGCATAGTGCAGGCGATAGAGCTGTTTGATGACTTAAGGCCACTCAGAGTGGAGATTCATAATTACTTCTCAGCGCTGTCACAAAGATTCTCACTGCGCACAACCAGTACCTTTGTACAACTACAGTGTCACACTTCACTTTAATGCTTGCATATGAAGACAGTAGTTAGTTGTAGTCATAAGAATATAAACCAAATAGAAAACAAAAATCATTGCACAAGCACCTGAGTAGCGAGTAGGGAGAACGTTTTAATGTCTTTTACAAGTAAAGCTGCTAAATTCACTCATGAAGCTCAATCTATAGAAAAAAGAACTTCCATTTAAGACTCAAATTATTCATACTCATGCCAAATGTTATGTATAGCAAATTTATATTACTGTATGTTTTAGATCATTATTGGATATTCAGTGCAGCCCAAGCCAAGTTTTTCTGCAGACTGCCTGATGTTTTCCTAGAATCTTAATTTCATCTTCTTGTCTCTTGACGCTGCTCATTTCAATAAGACTGCCAAATACATCTACTCAAAAACACTCCAAAAATATTACATTTCCACCACTGTGCTCGACTATAGGGATGGTGTTTTTGAAGTTCAATGCTTCTCTTGTCTTTTGTCAGACAAAAGCCATGTCCATGTGTCCAAACAACTCCATTTTCATGTCATCTGACCACAGAACCGACCACCAAAAGCCTTCTTCTGTGTCCAGATGAACTTTTCTTTGCCAATCTTGGAGAAACAGTCTTGTTCAGCGTCTGGTGATGTTTGTGATTTGATATGTTGGAACCAGATTCATCAGGATGATCTTGGCAGTGACCTTGGATTCCCGTGGATGCTTCTTGGCCTCTTGCACTGCTACTCTTTCCAGCACTTTTGGCTTCACATCACAAATTTTTATGAATTTTCAGTGTGTAACTCCTTGCACTTGTTGATGATGCATTACACTGTAGGCAGTGGGACTTGAAAATACTCAGATTTTAACCTTTATAGCCTTTTTCCCATCTGATGAGCAGCCACAATGTGCAACTCTGTCTCTGAGATGGACCCTAATAGCGAACTCACTAAAGTCTTTGGTTTTTGGTTTGACTGGCAATTGTCTAGTAACTGACTGGAGACCTTTAGAGAATAAATAAACTTATCGGGACAGTATAGAAGCTTCAGTTTCAAGGAGTATGAGTAGGTTTGGACATGAGATTGTAGTAAAACAGTTGCTCTTAACATTTCTAACAGAATTTCTTGCAGTCTTTTGGTGTTTGTGTCCTTTTCAGAATGTTGAAACCTCTTTGTCAAATAAACATTTAGTATACATTTAAATTTGATATGGATATGAATAATTCTGTAAATGAATCAATTAATTAGAACTTCTTTTGAAGAAATTTAAATGTTTAGATGAACCAATAAATCTGTAAAATAGTCTTCACTGGCAGCTCAACTGACAATATTAGTTAAATACCACGGGGTGACTAACGAGAACCAGCGTTATAACTCCCAGCTGCTGCAGACACATGGCTCTTATTACTTATCAACCTGCTAACTATCAATAAAGGGAATAACTAGCAACTAATGAGGCATCTGTGCACTAAACTATTAAACAATAAGGAGCTTCACGCATGAAAAGAATGACTCTGAACAAACTTGCTGTGACAGTGGATGTCTGGCTCTCTGGGACTCTTTATCTGCTGCAGCTGAAAACAAAACTCAAATTCTCCCATCTCAAAAAAGTCCAAGGTTGACAACAACAACAACAACAGGAGGGGTTTCTGTCCAATGGGACTCGGATTTGTTTGGCAACTGGAGCTCGTTGAGGTGGACGAACGTCCTTGGCTAAACTCTATTTTCAGTGCCTGAATAGACAGTATGAAGAGTGAGCTCTGATTAAAGTGAAGCTGTTAAGACTATGACTGGATTTAAAGTCTCGAGAGACACTTAGAGTTTGCATGTTCTCTGTGCTGCTGTAAAGGAAAATATTCTGAATTGCATATCACTTTAATCTAGTGGTTCCCAACCTGTTTAGCTTGGAGCCCCCCCATGTAAGCTGCACCCCAGCCCCAGCGCCTCCCCAGTGCTAATAATATTACTAATAGAAAATTCCCTAAAATTTTTTTTTTTTTTTTTTAAATAAAAAAATTATATCAAACCAAGAGTTGTACTATGAGGAGGAGAGAGTTTATGGCTGCAGTAAATTTGGTGACACTACAATGCATAAAAGTTAAGTTAAAAGATTTTTTTTTTCTAAAAAAATCCTTAAAATTATGAAAAAAAAATTAATATCAAACCAAGAGTTGTAGTATGACCAGCAGGAGTCAGTTGCTTGCTGCAGTAAATTTGTTGAATATTTGTGTCTCTTCGCTGTTTGCAGCGGTTTTGCATTTTGCAGATGGTCCCTGTTCACTCGTCACACAACCAGCTGCTCATAGACACCAATGTTATTCCTGCAGCTACTTTTGATTAAACTGGGCTTGTAGCACATTGTCTACCTTACAACGATGGAAAAGAGGCATCGTTTATGTTTAGACAACGTATATTTAATGAGTTATTGATGCCGGAAGTCCGAATTTGTGAATTTCTTTCCCATTTTACCGAACTGTGTTTTGTTTCTTGACATCGCCGTAATTCACTGGCTTCATGCTGTCATTTGCGAGCATTTCACCACAAATTACATAATTCTGTCTTGTCCTTTAATAAAACCAAATTTAAGGTAACTCTCGAGGTATAGCCGGAGTTTTTAGGTACTGATGAATCTTCACCCGTTTTGCGTTTTTCAGACACCGTTTCTGTCAGTAATTTTCTAACTGCACACAAACTAATGAATCAGGATGAACTAGGAGCCAACCTGAAGAAGGCGTGGAGAGAAGTTGAAAGGTCAAGGAGGTGTGGCCATCGAAGTAGCAAAGGATTTTTGAAGAAAGACCAAATAAATGTGTTTTAAAAATGTTTTATAGGTAGACTTGTGATGACACAGTGAGTCTGTTACTCTGATTTCATCCAGAATGTAAAAATCTATTTTTTATAACCTCACAGCCTCAGAGCAGACAAAGCTTCATGCTCCCCCTCAGATCTCTGGCACCCCCCTCCTGGGCGGGCGTGGACCCCAGGTTGGGAACCACTGCTTTAATCTATATTCAGTGCATTTTTTGGAACAGTCCAAAAGTCTACTTTTTTCAGCTGCAGCAGATTGAAATCGAGTCTGTCGCTCTAGAGAACAGGAGGAGGATGCTAACATGTCCCAGACCTGCTGTCTGCCTGAAGGAAGCCAGAGGCATGTTACTGTTTACTGCAGGGGACAATCAGCTTATTATTAATTCATTAATTCAATTCAAGGGGAATTGACTTAACAGCTATTGAACAGTTATATGAACATCTATACAGCATGAAAATTGATATATATATTAGAGGTCGACCGATATATCGGCTGGCTGATATTTTGGGCCGATATATGGATTTTTTTTCAATATCGGCCATCGGCCGATATTTACAAATAAAAAGCTGATTTGTGATCAGGCACCCGTACGGGCGGCTGCCGCGACCGCTTTTCCCTTAGAAGGACCCCCGGCACTCAGAGAGCGACGCATGAGCGGAGCGAGTGAGCCAGGCAACAACAAGCCTCGCTCCACACCTGCTTATTTGGTAAAAAAAACAAACAGGTAAGAGATTTGTTTCTTGGTGAGAGAGAAAATGCAGTGTATTTAATTTGTAATATATACATGTATATACTTTTAGTGTTTAAATTGCTTTTTGTAATCAATGTGCTTTTAAAAAAAAAAAAAGGATATCAGCCTTCGGCCGTCGAGGCTCTGCCTCCTTGGAGCAGGAATAACCTAAACAACAAGAATATCTCTTTTAATAACTTAATTATAAACTTTTTGTTTATAAAAAAAATACATAAATAAAAATTGATATTCCTATAAAAAGAACCATCAAAATTACACCATTTATCAGACCCAGAAAAGATGAAAACAGAATGAATCTCTGGATTTTCAACTTTCTGAAGCTCCTTGAACTACTTATGCTGATTTTATGTGCCATACAGTGGAAAAAACAACTAAATTCAGGCTTTAAGTCATCAAAATCACTTTTTTCTATATGTCCCATTTTCCTTTTTTTAAATACATTTTAAATTATAAACACGTATATGTCTATTCATTGATTCAACTGTCAACCACAATTTTATTTGAATTGAAAAACTTCACTTATTGTGTCAAATATTGCTATTTGAAAAAACTGCAATTAATTACAAAGTCTGTGATTAATTAGATTTAAATTTTTTAACCGCGTCCCACCACTAATATATATATATATATATATATATATATATATATATATATATATATATATATGTATATATATATATATATATGTATATATATATATATATATATATATATATATATATATATATATATATATATATATATATATATAGAGGCTTTACAACTTGTGTGTGTGGAAACATGTATTGTGAAATCAAACCCAGTTGTAAGTTCATAGCTTTATCACTTATTGTTATGTTAATACCCTGTTCACGGTCAATGTTTACTAATTTTTAGAGAAACAAAATGCTCTTGTCGTCATAGATATTTTCTTGGCACACTTTGGGCCGCTTAGTTAGAACTGTACATTGTTAAACTCCGCAGCCTACCTGAGTATTGTTGCTTACCATGTCCATCCCTTTATGACCACAGTGGGCCGTCTTCTGATGTCTACTTCCAGCAGGATAATGCACCATGTCACAAAGCTCAGCTAATCTCTAACTGGTTTCTTCAACATGACAGTGAGTTCACTGTACTCCACAGTCATTTGATCTCAATCCTTTAGAG
This sequence comes from Amphiprion ocellaris, assembly GCF_022539595.1. NCBI lineage: Eukaryota > Metazoa > Chordata > Actinopteri > Pomacentridae > Amphiprion > Amphiprion ocellaris. The sequence continues at coordinate 30,342,722 of NC_072775.1, forward strand.
CACCCCTGCGCTGTGGTGGAATGGGAGATTGGCATCATGGATGTGTGGCCGACAAATCTGCATCAACTGCGTGATGCTATCATGTCAATATGGACTAGAATCTCTGAGGAATATTTCAAACACCTTGTTGAAAGTATCCCACAAAGAATTAAGGCAGTTCTGAAGGTAAAAGGCGTCCAACCTTTTACTAGCAAGATGTACCTAATAAAGTAGCCAGTGAGTGTATATGGCTTATATTATGTTGTTAAAGATCGCTGCTCGACAAGGGCTTTAAGAGGGCAGAAAAGTTTGGTTTGTTGTCCTTTTCGAATTTACCCAATTAGCGCTGTCTTCTTTGAGTTTAACAAATCAACCAGCACAGCAGCTTTTCAGAGCAACTTTAGTATAAGTAGCTACCCTGAGGTAGATAGTTTGTTTTCTCACAAAAAGCCCTAAAAGAAACTACTGGGGCAGTTCTTGTCTGATCATGCTCAAGCATTCAGTACACTCTAAAATGACCCACAGGTTCTTACAGTGGAAAAGGTTTTTCTTGAGCAATTAACATAACAAGGTACCTAATATGTACTGTGTTGGAATCGTTTGCAGAGATGTTGCTAAACTGCTTTCTAGAAATCAGATCTTTACTTGATTAGTCATACAAGATGACTGTACTGACTCAGGTTTATCTGTCTGGTGATTTGCGGTAAAAAAATGTCAACAATTGATCATCGACGAATCAAGCGTTGAGAAAAAGATTCATCTCTAAATGAGGAAACTTTAATTTATTCCTCAAAGTAAGTAGTGCTAATATTGTTCTATGATGATGACACTAAATTATACAGTGGGCTTCTATAGTTTTGTATTCTTAGCCAAAAAGGAACTGATTATTTAAATGTAATTTCACAGACTGGTTCCTGGAAAAGCTGATGTATGTTGGTGCTCATTATGGGGGAAATGAACACAGAATTCAGTTCCAGTTAATTAATTCCAGTTAATTGCTTGTGTAACCCAGTGAGTCTTTTACTCGGTGCACAGTAGATCTGCAGGCGGGCACATAATTCACCAGAAAGTTCCCTGTAATAAAAGCGAATAAATCTTTGCTTAAAGCTTAAATGGATGAATAATTAAAAGCACAGATGCTCAATGCATTGAATTTCAACAGCAATCTCAAAATCTGCTCCGTTTTTCTGTTATTTGTACTGAAACGCAATTCACATCTTTCAAAATTAGGAACTACAGGCCTGTAACATGAAGTGTTACCCAAGTGATCTGTCAGTTAGCGACATGAAGACAGATCCAGTCATGATGGGCTAATATTTCAGTTACATCAGCGTGAATCGGTGAGCTGTTCTGTCACTCAGACATAGTTAGTATGTCCTAAATTAATATAAAACCCTGCACAGGTGCCTATACACAATGCAGGAATATATTTTCACTTCATGCATCAACATTCTCCATCTCTGTCCTGCATTATTTGTACTGAGGGACCCAGCCGAGACTGCATGCTGTGTGAATCGCTGGCTGTTTTACACCTCTGTGCACAGTGTTTTAATGACGAGCATTCTGCTGGCAGAGAGTTAACCGTTAACTGTGCGTAGAAAAAAGAGCAGCAGCAGGATCCCAGGGCCAAACATCTCAATAAGCCGAAGGACAAAGTTGGCTCCTAACAGACGTTTAACACACAGGAAGCAGAAATCCAGGATAAAGTCTCCAGCAGGAGGATCAGCATGAGGGTGTGTGTTTTAATTTCCAGGCAATATTTTGTTTTCCTCACGGCAGATGGTGCTTTATTTTCTGTGAAAAGTATATTTTCTGTTTTATAGTTTTTTTAAAAATGTCTGCTTTGGTTTTTGCCACATTCATACCAGAGACTTTTGTTCTGGGGAAGTTTATGTCAAGTTTTTGCTTCATTGGTGTGAATATGTGTGGATCTTTACACCTTCTCCAAGTCTGTCACTTTGCATTTTTTGCAACCTCATGATAATGACAACAAAGAACACAAATCCATCCATCCATTAAATATGCCTTCTTTATCCTGTGGAGGTTGAGAGAGGGATGAAGCCTCTCACAGCTGAGGCTCGGTGGAAAAATCACTGGGTTAAGAGAGACAGACCACCATGCACACTCACAATCACACCTAAAGCTGAAGTTATTGCACCATGTATATCTTTGGATTGTGGGACTGACTAGAGAACACCTACACAGGCACTATCTCCACAAAGGCCCCGGTCGAAAAGCAGGTTCAAACCCAGAAAAGTGGTTATGAGCTGCCAAACCTCAACTCAAAACCGAGCTTGACTAGTTGATTCATGCTTTTGTGATGAGTCTTTGTTGTTGGTACAAAGTGCATCCCCCAATAGGTGCTGATTGGAGTAACTCTGATTGGTCTCCTTGGTCGTGGGTAAAAGATGCCTTTGGTCACCAGTTTTGGCCATCTTTGTCCATCTAGCACGTCTTCCTGCATGCAAATGTTTCACCAAAAAAACTCCAAAATGTCACATCTACACAAAACTCACTTATCCAATGATGCTTCCAGCTGTCCTCAGTTGGTCGCACCAGCACATGGCTTGGCTGGTTTTTAACTGACTCGTAATCTCCCAGCTGTACTCTCATCAACATGTGTGTCCGAGCCAGGACCTCTCCCTCTCTACGAGCCTCCTCCTCTCTCTTTCAGATTTTTCAAAATAATCAGCTATATAGTTTCATCATTGGAACACAGTAACACTGAAACTGAAAGGAAAAGTTCTACTTTAGTGGTTGCCCTTGAGGGCACCAAAACATCCCGATGGTCATCACGCACTTGCATGAATACAACCAATGCGAATTTCAACTTGCACACTCAAAAAAAGGTTTCACATGTGACCGTTTTTGTTGCAGTCTGGAGCCCTGTGTAATAGGCTGTCACAATATCTAGCGTGCTCATAATGCAAATGCAATAGTCGGTATTTTGCCAATGTAGTCATGTGCTGTTCCCTCGCTTTCACAGCTCTACGGTCACTTCTGAGGTCTACTCTCTTTTCTGTGCTGCAATAATTTTGGTTAAAGAAAGTGTTGGGTATTTTTTATCTCTAGCTCAAACATGATCCACTGTTTCAGTCATAGTTGTACAGAAAGAAACTGAACACAGTGATGTGAAAACCCTACTGTTAGCTAGAGTTTTCATGTAATGCAGACACACCAGTGAACCAGAAGTGAAAACCACCTTTCTGGGTTACAAGCACAGGTTTGGTCTAGATTGAACACAGTATAAATCAGGTTTTAGTGGTGTTCTTTAAGTCTGACTTACTTGTTTGTCCAAAACCGTGCAATAGTATATAACGTACTTCTATCAAATAACTGGTTTTATAGAAAATGAAACACTGGATGAAGTTTTGTTTCTATCTTTAACCGAGAGTTACCAGTGTACACTTGTCAACATGTCCACTTTTACCTCTTCTTAAAACACCATGCACTTGTGAAAACTTTCTAGAACAGACACAAGGAGTCAAGGCCAGAGAGGGAGTTTTGTCTTGTAACCCACAAGTCTTGTGGGTTTTTGCTCATCGGTTTCGCCTCCTCTGTGGATTCCTTCAGTGTTTAACTCAGAAGTTTGTCGCTCCGATTCCCCCTCAGCGGCCGCTGTACTTTTATCTTCAGATTATTTCCTGCTGACTCCGGTTTGTCCTGCAGTGTTAATAACTTCACTGGAGAACCACGGCGATCACATGGTACTCAGGCACCGGTTCTGCTCTGTTTCCTTGGTGACTGTGTTATGGCCATGAACCGGGCCGGAGGAAACCGAACCTTTTATTCTTTTGTGGTGCCGTTTAGCATAATTCTGGGCTGTGGTGGAGGATGCCGCTGCTGGAAAAAAAACACGCTGACTGACAACACTGACTTTATCATCAACCTTAAACTATTACAAGTTAATACCTGGTAACACATGTACATGTTTACATCAGTATTTTGAGCAGCTTCATGTTAGGATTTAAAATGCTGTTAATAGTAGCTCACCAGTTCTAAATTAGTTGAAATATTGTTTGTAGTTGTGAGAAATGTAATGTCTAGTACTTGTTTTGTGTTTGTAAAATTATTGATATTTTAAGTTGTAATCTTGTGTTCCTTTTTAGAATTTCACTTTTCTTCATAAAAATGCATTGATCCATCCATCCATGATCTATACACCATTTAGTCCTCATTAAGGTCGCGGAGAGCTGGAGTCTATCCCAGCTGACTTTGGGTGAAGGCAGGGGACACCCTGGACAGGTCACCAGTCTATCACAGGGCTACATATAGAGACAAACAATCATACTCACATTTACACCTACTGACAATTTAGAATTACCAATTAACCTCAGCATGTTTTTGGAATGTGGGAGGAAGCTGGAGAACCCGGAGAAAACCCATAAATGCACAAGGAGAACATGCAAACTCCATACAGAAGGATCCCATGCCAGGATGCAAACTGGGGACCTTCTACACTGGAAAAAAATGCCCCTCTCAAAACAAGAAAAAAAAAATTATTTCAAGGAATTTTTTTTAGCTTGAAATAAGTGAAAAAATCTGCCAATAGAACAAGTGAAAAATGGCTTGGTAAGTTTTCTTGAAATTAGATATGATATTTAGAATATTGAGATCTTAAAATTAGCTGGGAAAACTTATTTTAAACTATATTTTACCAGGATTGCCAAGGTTAGGTGTCTTAAAATAAGCCAGACATGCTAAAAAAAATAGAAGTTTTTCCACTAAAAATAGATTTTAGCTTTCATGTAACCTCTTAATTTGAGATGTGTTTAGCCTCCTGCTGTCTTCATTTACGGGCACCAAAAAAATATTGTTTCCTTGTCTGAAAAAAAATCCAAGAAATCTGCAAATAAAAATTCCCCAAATTTCTGAAAATTTGCAAAACCTTCAGGACGAAACTCTAATAATTCCTTAAAAGTTTCCCTTAAAAATTTTATTTAAAAAAAAAAAAATAAAAAATCCCCCAAATTTGGCAAGAAAATTCTTGTGAATATTTTCAAAAAATTAGTAAAAATCTTCCAAAAAAATCCTAAAAATATCTATAGTGATTACATACATATCAGTAAAACTTCTAATATTATATAAAAGAAAAATTTTATCATTTCCTTTTTTCCACCAAAAATGTTCAAAGATTTCCCAAAAATGTTGAAAATGTGGACATCAGAAGTTTCACTGTGAAAATATTAATTTTTTTCCACATTTTCAAACTTTAAAACGGTTCAATTTTGACCTGCAGGATGAGATGAGGGTTCAAGTTATTTTGAGTTTTCTTGTAAAATTCAACTCAAAACAGGATAATTTCTAGATTGTTTGACTTAACAAGATATTTAAGATGCAGTGTCCTAAAACAAGTCCCTCCATCTGCTGAAATGTCACTTAAGTGAATTATCTTGAATCGAGTGGGATGAGACATTTTGACTAAAAATAAGACAAATAGACTTGGTGAGATTTTGAGTTTTTGCAGTGTAGCTGCAAGGCAACTGTGCTAACCACCAAGCCATAAAAATACTTTGATGCATCTTAAAAATACAGTGATAAATGGGAACCAATAAAGAAAAAATAGTTTGTCATCGAAAACCAATAATTGCTGTCGGTTCTGTGTGACACAGTGAAGTTTGTGACACTGAAAAATATACTATTTAGTTTTAATCAACCAGAGAAAATGCATTACGCTTTCTCTAATGGTTAGCTTACAGTAACTAGGATACACTAGTTAATTATAAGAAGTAATTTACCTATCACTGACAGCAACACAGGATTCAGCTCGCTGTGGGGTTTTTCTTCCTGCTGAGAATACAACATGTACAACACTCCCAGTATGTGGAGAAACTTTGGATGAAAGCATCAGAACAAGTTGTTTTTTTGTTCTTTATTCTCTTTGACGACCATTTTCTTGCTCAACCTCTCAGTTTCTCCCCCCAGAGGAGATTTAAAAATAATTAAGGCATGTGAAAAGAAAAGGGAGAAGAGAATGGAATGAGCAGAATGGAAATGAGGATAACGAAAGAAAATGACGCTGAAGGGAAAGAGAGCTTGGTAGGAGGTTAGAGCTGGAGAAGCAGCAGTGTGTTGACTCCAGCCCTCTCATTACAAAGGTCATTAGTAGCTCCTCTCCTCCGGGTGCTGATTAATAACATCGTTCAGATCAAAAGGCCGTTTAAATCCAGACCTCTGAATTATAGTTTAGAGGAAATAAGGTCATCAGAGAGAGAGAGAGAGGCGGAGAGTCATGAAGCGGCTCTCTCACTGCAGCCAACACAACTTTCTGAATAAAAAAGCTTTTATCTTCAAACAATCCGATTTGTGAAAGTCTGCAGCTACATGATGATAAAACTGTGTTTAATCAGGAGGAGTCTTTGTTCAACTCATAAACTAAACGCAAAAATGTTTGATTTAAAGCCGCTAACTGCTCCTATCTACACTGCATTGAAGAGAGAAATAAGAGCGTTTTTCTTTGATGATTTCATCTCTTTATATCCGTCAGCTCCAGTATCTGATCAGCAGCCAGCTGCCAATGAAGAGAATCTAAATTCATAACGTGTCTGACTAATTCTCACCTCAACTCTCAACTTGATTAGTTGTTCAGTCCGTTTTTTTCCTGGCGTCTTTCAGTCTAATTTCATAAACCTGTCGGCACATTCGACTCCCTCTCTCACTCTCAGTTCACCTGGCTCAGTTTAAATTTTAATTTCTCCTCTCGGCAGTGTTCATTATGTGTGTAATTGTCCTGTTTCTTTATTGGCTGACTTTGCCTGCAGCTCAGAGAGCAGAACAAAGCTGCAGTCAGGTTGTTAATGACAGCAGAGAAGAGCCACAGAGCTGGACTTATGCTACCTGTCCACTGGATCCATTTTTCCCACATGTAAACAGGCCACATCTGAAAATTACCACTTGGTGGTCACATGACAGCGCTTTCAGCTTCAGTCCGGTAGATGCGTTGGACCAACATGGCGGCTCGGCCACAAACATTCTCTTTTATTTCAAAAACACTTCAGTGAAAGGTAGTTCTGAAACCATTTGAGACAAGAAATAAGCTGTGCAGTCGTTGAATCTATCCTCGTTTTAGTTCAGCGACGGCTAGTTTAAAGGTTTGACAATAGTTTTGTGATGCGTTGGACCTCCGCACTTCACATGGAATTCACATAAAGTAGAAGTCGAGTCTACTTTATGAAAATGAGCTCTGGGGAGACGCACCGGATCGCAGCTTGAAACGCACTGCAACGGAACCAGCATGCAACATGGTGTGTTTCATACAGACAGTGAATGGGATGCAGGAAATGGATGGATCCAGTGGACACGTACCATAAGGGCCAGTTTACACGACAATGGTTTTACGATGAAAGCAAAGGTTTTGTTGTGTTTCGGCCTCCCATTTACACAGAAATGGTATTTTAGGCGACCTAAAATGGAAACTTTTGAATAGGGCCTCCAGAGTGGAGTTTTCTCAAACACAACAGCCGCCATCACCATGTGAATGAGTAGCCAGAGTTTTCAGTGAGAACGCTGATGTCACGCTCCACTTTGTGCATTACACTTTTATTACTCCGCCAAAGAACATGGCAGAGTTATGTGACAATCGGTGCTGGTTTGTCTGTCTGTTCGCAACATTACTCAAAAACAAATTAACAGATTTAGATGACATTTTCAGGGAAGGTCAGAAATGACACATGGGTCAATTGATTAGATTTTGGCAGTGATGCGGCTTATAGTCTGGATCCACACATTGGTTGCCTGCTGATGATCACATGATTGTGATCCGACTACAAATCGACTGCTGCGGACCATGAATTGTTTAAAGATTTCATCTGTCATACAGCAACTGAGCAGCCTTGGTGGAGTACTGGGCTCTCACTGAGTGCTTTTCTTGTTCTAACTGCCACGTGCGAACCAGACAACAACAGTAGCGATGGCGGACGACTGTGTTGGGCTTGTGCTGTTGTGAGTCTACTGAATTTATTGAATCACCTTCAGCAAAATTTGCATTTGTTGCACCATTACTGCAATCAGCAAAGATTCATTCAATATATACAGCAGATAATCAGCTCACCTCTACAAAGTTACCGACTACTGGCCTGGCATGCATACTACAACGTTGTCAGTCCTTCCAGTGTTCCAGTGTAAACGCAGATTTTTTTTCACTCAGTTGTCATGTGAATCCAACAAGGCAAAGGAAATACTTTTGTGTTTTCGGGTTGTCATGTAAACGGGGCCTGAAGGTTCAGGAGACTCAGAGACGAGCTGCTGTTAGCTGCTTCACTTGATGCTGGTAACGACAAGGTGTGAAATGTGAAAATCTGTCATAATACAGGCATCTTTACCACAATATGAGGTAGTTTTTGTTGTAATTTACACCTGCGTCCCTTTACTTTGCTTTGTCTACTTCTACATCAGTTAGTAAGAGATTATGTCAGAGGATTTCAGCTCCTCATTTTGGAGAAACTGGCAGTGATAGCACAGTCACACAGCTACATTTCTATTTAAGTTGTATAGAAATCTCCTTTTCTGCCTCCTCAGTGATTCATTTCTTTCTTGATGGTTGATTTGTGATGGAGAGTGACAGATGTGTATAACTGACATTTTTGTTCACAGAAACATTTTGAGCAGTCACACATTGCACAATTTTTTATACGGGACATATTTGAGTGACAGAAACCTGGTATTTTGATGTGAAAGAAATTTAAATTTCTCTTTGGTTGGGATTTGATGTCATTTTACCAAACCAGAATCCTACATTTTTTAAATCCACTTTCCAAATCTGGATTCTTTCCAATCCCTTAAGTTTAACTTTCAGCATTTGGAAGTAAATGAAGTCAGAAATTACAACTCAGAAGTTCAGTTTAGAGCTGCTGTTGAGTTAGAAGCCAGAAATATTAAAAATGCTGGTATAGCTACTAAATTAATCAGCATTAAGACTGATTAAACCAGCAATGTTCACTGCCTGTAGCCGCAACCTGAAAAAGACATGAGCGGCAAAAGATATGAGATGTTGATTATTAATCTTTTCCTCCTGATTTTGCTTCAGATTAAATATGAGGTTAATATAAAACGCAATATGTGAATGTGATGCATAAAAAGTTAAACTTGGAGATGAAAAGTTCGAGAAGGTAGGTATTAGAGTCGGAGCTTAACAGATGTGGGAATTTTGATGACAGGGAACCAGATCTTAAATGAAACGGGCTATCTTTAGTTTTTAATAACGATTCATTTTTGGAGTATTTTCAGTTTTTCACTCTTTAAAACATTTGACCAACTGTCTAAAATGCAATAAGACTAAGGAAAGCTAACAGTTTTCCGAGAACCTACATCTGTAACAGTTTTTTGTCATCTGTATTTGAAAATGACAATTAGGTCGTTATTAAAAGACCAAATACCAGGTGGATTTTATTAGTAGTTGTAGCACATAATTAAAAATATTATATTTTAATGGTTATGTAGCCTGATATTTATTCTTCTATGAACTCTGGTTAATATGTAGCCCTGTAGCTGCTAAATACTGCACTTTATTCACAAGCTAGTTGTTGATTTTGTCTGACACAGGGAAAGTAGTGTTGATCAGCTATATCAGAACTTTCCTGACGTTATAGACGAACTGGAAGCCAGATTGAGGAGAATCTGTAAATTACAGACTGTAAAATCCAAAAGAATGAGCTAAAGACACTTAAAGCTCTGTAGCGATGACAAGAACTGCAGGATTCGCATCATAATTATCTGTGGATCCATCACTGTAAGTCAGGTGTCACCTTTCAAAAGCACAGTCTGATGCTTTTTAATGAAAAACATCAATGCGTCTTTGAAGTGAGTTTTTTCCCATCTTATATGGAAGCAAATCAGACTCATCAGATTCTGAATTTTAAAAGCTGCTGAATTTCTTACTTTGAATTTTTTTGCATCAAAATTACGTATGTGAATTTTTTATGCCTGAATTTAGCTCATCAAAATTCTAAAAACCAGTTAAAAATTCAATGTCTTCAAAATTCACCATCAAAAAATTCAATGTTCAAAATTCGCCATCAAAAAATTCAATGTTCAAAATTCGCTGTCAAAAAATTCGCTGTTCACATCCGGGGGACTCAAATCGATTCTGGCCAAAATCGAACCAACGCCCAGCCAATCACGTGGTGCTCCTCCGGTCATGTGACGCAGACGGTTCACCTCACAACACCGGGGTCAACCACGGCTACCAGCATGAACGACGGCGCTTCAGTGAGTGTATTAATCCTTTTTGTCCTGTATGTGGTTTGTTTTTGTGAGAGTCAGTTAGCTGTAATGCATGCCGTTAGCTGCGCTAGCGACGCTAATACAGCGTTAGCCTCGCTAGCCGCGCTAATACAGCGCTAGCCGCGCTAGCACAGTAATGAGGTCATACAGACAGCACGTTCTGCAGCTGGGTAGTTGAGTAACAATTTTATAAACGCACAAATGGGTGGAAGTGTGATTTATGCGCCCAAAAATGCAGTTAAGTCACAGAGCAGTGTAAAGAAACTGGTCACCTAGCAACCTGAATTAGTCTAGGTAACACTTTGTTTATTATGTGTGTTTTCTGCTCAAGTTAATGTCCTGGTTTGATTCATTTTAAATTATTCCTGATCTTGAAAGGTTTTAAACTGTGCAGTCAAAGTAGTTACAACTGTGAGCGAATAGCTTGAAATGAACTGCACTAGACTCCTCTGTTCATAGCCAACCATTCTTTCACAGCATGCTATATCAAGAGTTATTGTCCAATGATAGTGATAAATGCAGCCCATTTTTTCAACTGTTTCCTGTTTATTATGCGTACTCTAGATTGTTTTTGATCATTTGTTGTAGCCATTTATTTAATCAATTTTAATCCACTCCATAGCAACACCGTCTGAACTGACCAGTCTGGTGAAATTCTGGACTGGATGGGAGACTCTACCAAGAACTCTCTCCTCAGAAGTAGTGACTGGCAGATACCTGACAGCCTCCACCTGCTATGAGACCTTACATTCCCAGGACATTACAAGGACCACACATCATTTAAGACTGACATCCTGGCCTGTATTTGCACTTGCCAGTCAAGATATGTTAGGTGTTGTTCTCTCGTTAGTTTTATTTGACTGACAAAACTAAGTGCACTTTTGGATTCCCTCCCCTACCTGTTCTCCCAACTCACCTGACAGGTTATCTGACTCAAGTATGCGTGTTTCAGCCATACATTTAAAGTATCTGAAGTTAAGAATATTTCTGGTGAACAATACATGCAATCACGGCATTAAAGCAGGAGTTAAAAATGAACTGGACTGTACTGACTTTATTTTCTCACTGGTGAATGGGATGAAAATCCATTGCAATATTACAAAACAGCAGCCTATAAATATATATATATATATATATATATATATATATATATATATATATATATATATATATATATATAGGCTTTATTTATAGGCTGACAGTATATATATATATATATATATATATATATATATATATATATATATATATATATTGTATGCCAAATACTGTCAGAGCAAAAAATATTTTTAAATTGCCCGTCACTGTCAACCTACTTCAACAGGCATTTTTTTGCACATTGAAATTTGAGGTTGTTTGAATTACACTATCTCAGAACAATGATGAAGAATCTATAATACTGAACAAGTAGATCAATAATCTCAGATTATGGGTGAGTTGAAATATGAAAAAAATGAAGTGGTCTATGAAAAGTCCAGTCTTTGAAACCTGACATGTTGTTTTGTGTAATTTCTTTGTAAATTAGCCCTGCATCCAGTCATTACCATGACATTGGCATAATGGAACCATGACCACATATATCCTTCTGAATATAGTGGCATTTTTCTAATGGCAAATTTTCATGCTTTGACAGATACAGTGGTGGAAAAAAGTTTTCAGGCACCTTGAAAATTTTCCACAATCTCAAATATTATCGTGAAATATTTGTTGGAAAGTCTTTTGTGCTTCAAATGTGTGACTGCATTAGACAGACACAAATGATGCTTTTTTGGTTTATTGTTTACATGACTAACAAAACTAAATTCTACCAAAATGACCCAATACTCAAAATTTCTTACTTTTAAGGAACCAATGAATTTCAAGTTTTTATTGACTTTTTTAGGATTTGTTTCGTATTATGGCTGTGACTGAACTAATAGAAATTGCATTTGAAGACCTCAGATGGATTCTTAATGCAATATTTCACAAATGTATGAGGTGTCCAAAAACTTTTTTCCACCGCTGTATTTAATAGCAATCTGATATGCTTATGTTAGCAAGACAAATAAATGAAAATTTCAGCCTTTTATCTTGAATTATTCTTGAGATATTATATATAATATATATAGCCTCAAATTTGAATGTGAGAAAAAAAAATACTGAAACTAGGTCTACGGTCCACTTAAAAAAATCTAAAAGTATTTGACATACTCAGCTAATATTTCACAGATACCATTATCTATACATGGGACAGACATATTAAGTTCCAGTAAGTTGTAAAGGTGTTCTGGGGATGTGACCATTCTTTGTCGCCCAGCTGCTCCTCTCTCTGAGTGCACAGTTGCAATGTACTGATTCCTGTTTTCTTTTTCTGAGCTGATAAGATGGTGTAGCTGTGTCAGTGCATTTAAAATAGCTGGGCAAACTTCTACTTGGTTGGATAAAGCATTTAAAAACACAAGTTCTTGTGTGCAAGTGAACTCTAAGAAGTCCAGATCCAGAGGCATGCGTCTGAGAATATGCTCCAAACGAGAACAAAGTCTCACATAAAGATGATTTAACAATAGTTCCTAGAACAGAGAAAAACAAAGCTATATAATGCAAAATACCAATGGGATAAATGACTTAACCTGACTGAAAGACTAGACTGCCTCATTAGACATTTCTTTTAGAACAAATTAAGAGGAGGGTACACATACTAAACAGGAAACAGTTGAAAAATGGGCTGCATTTATCTATCATTGCACAATAACTCTTGATATAGCATTCTGTGAAAGGATGGTGGGTTATGAACAGAGAAGTCTAGGGCAGTTCATTTCAAGCTATTCGCTCACAGTTGTAACTACTTTGACTGCACAGTTTAAAACCTTGCAAGATCAGGAGTAATTTAAAATGAATCAAACCAGGACATTAACTTGAGCAGAAAACACACATAATAAACAAAGTGTTACCTAGACTAATTCAGTTTGCTAGGTGACCAGTTTCTTTACACTGCTCTGTAGGGTTGCCACCCGTCCCTTAAAATACGGAAACGTCCTTTATTTGACAATTAATTGTTGCGTCCCGTATTGAATCAATACGGGACGCAAGTTGTTCCGTATTTTCATAAATGCCCCGTACACGTCTGTCACACACTCATCAAAACTGCATAATGAATAAAATAAAACACAGGAAATATTAAGGGCAGCCAATTTCATCTTCGTAGGACCCATGTAGCGAGGACCCGATGCCAGGTCCAGTGGACAGACTTCAGACGTCTCTGTGTGTCCGGTCCTGTCTCTGGTTGCCAGGTTACAGACGCTGCTGCACCCGCACGTTTAAAAATGTCTACACCTGAAACTCCACCACGTCTAAAGAAGCAAAAACGTTTGCAAATGTACAGACTGGAGTGGGAAGAGTGGAACCCCTGGCAATGGATACAAGGCAAACTGTGTTTTCTGTTGCTCATGGACTGGCTGAAGTAAGGCAGCATCAGGAGACAAACATGGAGGAAATATGAGAACAGAGAGAACCCAACCAGCAGGTCACAGTTTATCATCATCTAATCATCTCCTGAAGTCCATATGGTAAGTGGACATCATGATGAGATCAGCTAGATTTCCTACAGTATATGGCTGTGAATTTACCAGAGGATGCTTATAATAATGCTGATGTGGCCGTAGACTCTACACTATTTTAGTGACTCAGTAAATGCCTAAGTTGGTTATTATTTTTTAAATACTTTTTAGTTTTTAATAAACATTTATTTAATAGCCTATATGTAATCAAACATGGCCTTTGCCTAAAAAGAATAATATTTCATTGCACAAGTAAAAGTATAGTAATTTTTAAAACTGTTCAAATTATTATATGTTGCTAAAAAACAAAAAAACACAAACAAAAAACACATCAGTAATATGTCAATTAAAAAAGCCTATAGTATAGCATGTTCCCAACAAACGTCATAGTATAGCCTTTGGTCCAGAAAATGTCCATAGTATAGCATGTCGCTCTAAAATTGTCATAGTTTAGCATGTTGCTCTTAAAACGTCATAGTATAGCATGTCGTCCAACAAACGTCATAGTATAGAATGTCACTCAAAAAATGTCAGAGTGTAGCCTTTGGTCTAAAAATGTCATACTATAGCATGTCGCTCCAAAAACGTCAGAGTATAGCATGTCGTCCAACAAATGTCATGGTATAGCCTTTGGTCTAAAAACGTCATAGTATAACATGTCGCCCAAAAAACGTCATATTATAGCCTTTGGTCTAAAAACATCATAGTATAGCATGTCGCTCTAAAAACGTCATAGAAAAACCTTTAGTCCACAAAACGTTGTTGTGTCCCGGCTGTCTGAAGTAGGTGAGGAGCAACACAAAAACAGTACAAACGCTGGTTTCCAGAGGGTTTGACGAGTATTTATTTGAAAGAGTAAGTTTACAACAACACAACATGTGAGGGAGTTAAAAGCAAATGGGTGTTAGTAAAATAAAAATAAATAAACAGAACTAAAAGTGAACTTCACGTTGACATTGATGGGCATTCCAACCAGGAACAAAGTAAAAGATAATCAACACGAAAAAAAACCTCTTCCTGTTCACCTCTTAAAACCCAAAAACACACCACAGTAGCACCCTAAACTAAAACTACCAATGGGTTCCCTGTTTTCCTTTCTGAACAATTCAAAGGTCCCTCTCTATCTCCCCACAAATCCACCAACCACTGGAACACATCTCCAAAGTTCTGCTGGACCAGCTCAGCTTCCCCTCAGAAGAAGTGCCACCACCTGCCAGATGAAGGAGCCTTTTGAGAAGCAGCTGGGATTGGACTGTAAAACTCCTTTAACTTAACATCTGTAAACAGAACAAAAACATATCAACAAAGTTTTCTGTTAGAGTTTGTGTTCTTCTAAGTTTAACTCCAAGATTTTAAATACTTTCATTCACTGCAAATGAATATCTACTCCAAATGTTTCACTAATAATCATTATCAGCCTTAAAAACCCACAAAACACCCCTTTATACTCGACCACACTTAGTACAGTCCGGTTCCCCCTTCTATAAATCTGCTTGGAATCTTCCATTTCCTGTTTGTCAAAGTGGCCTTCTACCTGGACAGGTTTTGTTGGAGCTCATGCAACAAACATTTTGGGTAACTGCACTTTAATATGGATGGATGACACTGAATTAGAGTCCGTTTTAATGAGACTGAGTTAAGATGTGTAGCTCTGTCATTAAATAGGAAATTATTTCTCTGAATTCACAGAGGAAAGTCTGAAATGTTTGCTACGTTAGCGTCCCACATGTTCTTTGGCTCAGCTAAAGCTAACTCTCTCCAGCTTCTGGATCTCTTGAGTTGCTTGTTGTTAAAATATCTTGCTAGAGGTGCTGAAGCTCAGAAAGTCTGAGATGTTTGTTAGAAAATAAGCTCATTCTCAAGTCTGATCTGAACTGTCCTCTTTTGTTTGAACTTTCCCTAAACTTAGGAGTTAATGACAGAGCAGCACATCCAGACTCAGTCTCATTTATGTAGAGATTAAACTTCATTGTCATTCATTGATGTTAAAGTGCAGTTTTTCAAATGTTTGTTGCACATGCTCCCGACCAAACCAGTCCAGGTGGAAGACGATGTGAAGAGAAAGCTCCAGAGGATGAATATCATTTATGTTGGAAATAAATGTCCTTTAATTAGACATTGTCATGCAAAAGTTGGATTTCCCTTTAATGATGTTCAAATCTTTGTTGAGTGTTTTGTTGATGTTGGTTTCTAAATGTTTTTTGACACTCGGCCCCAAAGATTAAAACCTTCTACGGCTCACAAGCTGCAAAAATTCACACATTATCAACTATGTTTCTGACTAAACTAAGATAAAAAGTGAAAAACTGCCTGATTCCTGCATCATGAATGTAAATCTTTTTGGTTTTTATGACAGTAAACTGAATATATTTGGGTTTGACATTTTATAAACCAAAACAAGAAATGAATTACTGGAGAAAACAATCAACAGATTAATGGACAAAGAAAATGTGTTTTCCAGCATATATGGCTGAATTACTCCAACATTACAAGATACATACAATTTTAATTCAATTTTATTTATATAATGCCAATTACAGGTCAAATTGTCTCAAGACACTTTATTTTTCCATTTTCTGTCACATTTAAAATATGACAAAGTAAGAAATTTAAACCGCTTGACTAGTCCAATTTATTATTTGGTTTTTAAGAGACTAATCGACAACTAAAATAACTTTCTCCACTAAAACTAATAAACATGAGGTCAAATAGAATGAACAGTTTTAAATACTGCAGTCCCACGATGACAAGAATAAAGTTTCTCAACAAAAACTAAATCTGCTGGTGGATTCCGATAAAGTCCTAATAAATGATAAAGTGTGATACTAAAGGTTTGTGGTGCTGAAAATGTCAAAGTAAAGATATCAAGTTAAACATCTGGATGGAGGTTGATAAAAAATTGACCTCCCTTCATTTCTCTGGAGCGACTCCATGGATTTTATGGATGCTGGTTAAAGACCTGCTCTTCTAGTCGTCTTCCTTCTAGTCACTGTAAAAAGTCAGTCCATCCTGGCCGACATCAACACCTCTTCATGACAATTTGTTCTGCCTCCGACCTGGTGGAAACTCCAGAAACTCGAGAAAACCCATGGAGACTCGAAGAACTCGTGGCGACTCGAAGAACTCGTCGGGCGGGGGAAGGTGTGGTGGGTGGTGGGGGGAGGTGGGGCAGTAGAGGGGGGAGGCCGCCACCCACCTCCCCGCCTACTCTCCGCCCTGACTCCACCCAGACTCCGCCTTGGCTACGCCCATGTGGTCACTTCAGGAACTACGATGCCAAAGGGATGACGAAATTATTTCTTTTTATCTGATCTGTAGCTCAGTGAGTTAAGGATTTGCCTATGGAGCTGCAGGTCGCAGGTTCAAGACCAGACACTTCTTAAATTTTCTCAAAATTCTGACAAAGACAAAGAAAGAAAAAGGCCGGTGGTGGGTCTTGAACCTACGACCCTCCGCTTGGTAGTCTTTCTTCTTACTCCCTGAGCTACACGCTCAGATACTAATTCTTCTTTTTTTTGCGCATTTGTCATCTATTTTTTGTTGTTTTCGAGTTTTTTTTTTTAACTCGAGTCTCGACTCGACCGTTTTTCTCAGGAGGTTGGACTTCAGCCTTTGTGCTGGAGGGTTGAACCCTCAGATCCAAGACCTTCCAAAGCCTCCACACCTCCCGAGTCCTCAGGACCTGAGCTTTCACACAGTCTGAGGGCTGAAATTTTCTAAGTCCCACAGTAGTTCTCTGTTAGATTTAACTTTCAGACAGTCCAAGGACTGATATCTTCTAAGTTCCTGAGTAGTTCTCTGTTAGTTTGAACCTTCAGACAGTCTGAGGATTGAAATTTTAAGTTTCTCTGTAGTTCTGTTAGTTTGAACTTTCTGGTTAACAGAAGCCTTAAAACTTGTGACCATGAGTCTTGATTTCACATTTAGATCATCCATCTGAGTTCTTCTCAGACCTTCACCTGTGGGTTTTTTAGAAATCCTCAACAAACTTTGATTCTTTTCACTGAACAGTAAAGTTTATGGAGATCAGAAGGTAACATTAGTTTGATCAATGCCTTCAACTACTAGCAGACTTTATCTGGAAAGCAGTTTTCTGAAATGAGTTCTTAGTAAATCTGTCTACAATCAAACCAAGAACATAGAAAGAGGAAATGTTTGAAGAAACAACTTGATGTTTTCATTTCAGACTAGAAAACGCTTTCAGACCTTTATCTGTTTTTGCTCTTTTGATCATTTTATTGTTTCTTCTGTTTAATTTGATCTTCTAAAGTTTAACTGGTGTCTTTTCAAATGTTTTGTCTTTAGTTTGATTCTTCTTAAATGTTTAGTTTTGCTCTTTTCTCACCTTTTATTCTTTTCTAATGTCTGATTTGATTTCCAAATGTTTTGTCTTTTTAATGTTTGTTTTTTCAAATGTTTTATCGGCTTGTTTGAAAAATTTCCTTTTCTTTCCCCGTGTGATTAAATCTTTAAGGTTTTTCTTTTTAAATGTTTTACCACCTTTTAATGTTTAATTTTCTTTTTAAATGCTTCATTGTATTTTCTGTTTAATTCCTATTTAAAGTTTTATTGTCTTTAAGATTTAATTTTCCAATTAAACATTTAATTTTTAATTCAATGTTTTGTATTTTTAAAGGTTTAATAATCTAATTTAATGTTTTGTATTTTTTGAAAATGTGTAATATTCTCGTTTAATTTTATTTTTTAAATGTTTAATTATCTAAAATATTTAATCTTCAATGTTTCATATTTTTGTTTAATAAATTTTGTTTAATTTCATAATTACGTTTTGTATCTTTTGTTTATTTAATTATTTTGTCTGTTTAATATAATTTAATTTTATTTAATGTTTAATTTTCTTTTTAAAAGTTTTGTTGTATTAAATGTTATTTTTTTCCTTTGATTTAATTGCTTTTTTAATATGTAGTTTATTTCTTAATCTTTTTTTTCTGTCAAGATTTTAACCTCAACCTTAGAAATGAAATAAACCCTTAAATCACAATGAAAATACTTCTGTTGTCACAATCATGAGTTAGTCAATTATTCAGTTTATCAATTGAGCTTTATTTGTTCAGCACCTTTTACACAGATGACAAAACTGTGAAAAAAGAGAAAAAAACTATGCTAAAACTATGATTAAAACAAAAAACATATTTTTTAAAAAAAGATTTAACATCGTAATAAAATCTGTTGTGTCCAGGGGATGGAGGGACTTTATTGACGTCTTCTTGGGCTCACATGGCAAATCATTTAAAATATAAACTTTATATTCAGTCTAAGGAAACTGGAAACTGCAGTGTGTCAGAAGAACCAACAATATCTCCTGTTTTCTCCTTTAATGAGTCGACTCTTCTTGTGCTTTCAGACCAAAGAACTACAGACTCTTCACAACCTGCTCAAACTCTTGGTACAGGACCTTACCACACGGGTCAAGAAGGTTTCCTTCTCATTTCTACTCTGAAGCTCACCTTCTCCTGCTCAAACTGCTGACAAATGTTTCTGCTGCTCTAAAGTCTGGTCTCCAGAACTTCCTAAAAACTCTCAAAGTCTCTTCTGCTGCAGGTTGCTATGTAGAACTGTTGCAGAAAACCTCACTAAACCACATGGAGGGGCCTCAAGATAGTCGTCCAAATGAAACCATACAAAAACCAAACTAGCACAACCCAAACGCTAAAGTCTCCTGCAGCCTACCAGAGAACCTCTGAGAACAGAGAATCAGGACAGGAACTCTTACCTTCTGGACAACCAACGTTGGTTCACAAACAAGAATACAGAATGTGTCTGACCAAAAACCTCTAAAGACTCACTACAGCCAAGATAAAGACACAACTCAGCTGCATCAAATCCACTAATCACTGCACACATTAGCACCATGTGCTAACTGTGGCTAAAGAACCACATTTACCAAGACAACTATCCAGTACAAAGCCCTAAAACACACCAAGAAACACATTAAAGATGATTTTACTGCTGGAAGCTGCAAGTCAACGCCTAAAGAACAAATTAAACTAATGGAGCCAAACCCGGTTCAGTGGTGAAGAGAAACAGAGGAAATGTTTGTCTGCAGCTAAATAAAGCAGGAAGACAGTGAGCTGCTCAGGTGTTCCTGATAACACTGAGCTGCTCAGGTGTTCCTGATAACACCAAGCAGCCACCTGGACAACCAATAGGAACACAGCTTACTGGAAGTCCAGAGGGTTGGGTTAGTGGAGGAAATTTAGTTTAAAGTTGAGGCAGAAAGTTAACAAAGAAAGTTGAAAACCACCTTCTGATACCTGAAATCTCTGAGTTTTCACACAAAGAACACCTGAACATGTCAAACTGGTTCCATAGTAGAACCATCATTGTAAAAACGTCATAGTATGGTGTGTTGCTCAAAAAACATTATGACCCGGCTGTCTAGGGTCGCTGATGAGCAACACAAAAACAGGTGGTATATTCCACCCAACATCCTTGAACATAAACTTAAAAAGTTCATTCAAAGGAATATTCCACCCAAAATCCTTCAATGTAGACCAAAAAATCTTGGTGTAAAGGAGTATTCCACCTTAAATGTAGAGCTAAAGGATGGTTTGGAGTAATATTCTACTCTAAAATCTTCCAATGTAGACCTAAAAGGTTTATCTGATGGTATATTCTACCCAACATCCTGGAACATTTACCTAAAAGGTTGGTTTAATGGTGTATTCCCAGAAGAACCCCTGAACATTGGGCTTATTGGTATATTCCACCCAAAATACTTGTACATATAGCAAGAAGTCAGTGTAAAGGAAATGTAGACCTAAAAGGATTGTTTAAAGGAATATTTAAACGATTACTTTCATTATTTAATAATCTGTTATCAGTCAGAACCCTGGCAAACTTATTTTCATCAGTTTTTTTAGTGGAAGTCACAAATAAAGGAGCTCTTGGTTTTTCCTGGCGTTACTGAGTCCAAAGCTGCTGTTTCAACACAAACACGTTCACATGCATCCACAAACCTCTCAGCACTCAAACACCCACAGACAGGAGGCCGGCTGGACCGAGGCTCGGCGGTGTCCTCAGACCCACGAGTCGGGGAGTCGCTGAACTTGTTGGTCCGGTTTGAAGGCCTCCATGTGGTCCAGTAGAAGTCCATGTAGTCGGTGTTGGCTTTGAACCACAGTGACTGGCCGCCATCAGGTGGACCGGCTCGTCCTTGTAGGGCTCCTCCTGTAGCCTTGAGGGGACCACAGGAACATTCAGTAGATGTTGGAGTTCTTCCTGTCAGGCTCGTGGTAGAATGGCTCTGAAGAATCTTGTACTTGTCTTATCTGGAACAATCTAACAGCCTAAACTGTTAACAGCGGTGTAAAGAAGCAAACACACAAGCATTGATTAGGACACAAACTAGATTTATTTTAGAAAACAAATCAGCTTAGAGGCATTTGTTCACACGTGGCTGAATAGGAGGCCGTCCAATCAGATTCGAGGTCTTCACTCTGTAGGTTGTTTGTTTGGTGAGACTCTTGGACCTCCATCAGCTGACGTGGATGTTTGATGGTCTTCTTCTCTAGTGCCAGATGATTCATCCATGAATTCAGCAGCTACAGACTGAAATGAAGCTCATGCTGCCATTATTGAATTCCTGTTCCAGATCAAATGTTCAGATCTCACCTTGAATGCAGCCGTCTGCTGTCTGATAGTTTTTCTCATTGTAGTCTTCAATAAAGTCTTTTTCCTCATGTCAGGATGTGGTGAGACTCTTTCTCAGTCGCTGCAGACGTCCCTCATTGTGCATCTCCAGAGAAGAAACAGAAAAACTGGTCACTGCTTCAGCATCACAAACGCTCTCCAGCACTGTTCCCTCTAAGCTGTGTGCATGCGCAATTGCGCACTGCTGACACAGTCTCCGCGCACAAAAAAAAAAATCCAACCTAAATTGTAAATAAAATAAACACGTAACAATTCATTCTGTGCTATTTTTCAGTGTGAGTCAGTGAGTGACCGGTGACTGGCTGCTGCAGCCAATGATACGATTCACATATGTATTTACCATAGACTGTATATAATGGTATTTAGGCAGCTAATCAACGTCAGGCGTCCTTATGTGCAGCCACCGTTGTTCTCATAGATATGAATGAGTAGATAGGACACGCCCATTTGAGCTGCGTGCTACAGCGAGGCTAAGCTAGTGGGGGCAAAGTTTCAGTGCATTCCGTTGATGTAGACGGCGTGAAAACGGAAACAACAAGTATGCCGGCTCACTGTGCTGCATACAGTTACACACTGCGTCGTACGATTGAGACAGACAGTCTGAGGACTGAAATCTTCTAAGTTCCTGAGTAGTTCTCTTTTAGTTTGAACCTTCAGACAGTCTGAGGACTGAAAACCTAAAAGTTCTTCAGTAGTTCTCTGTTAGTTTGAACCTTCAGAAAGTCTGAGGACTGAAATTTTAAAAGTTTCTCTGTAGTTCTCTGTTAGTTTGAACCTTCAGACAGTCTGAGGATTGAAATTTTAAAAGTTTCTCTGTAGTTCTCTGTTAGTTTGAACTTTCTGGTTAACAGAAGCCTTAAAACTTGTGACCATGAGTCTTGATTTCACATTTAGACCATCCATCTGAGTTCTTCTCAGACCTTCACCTGTGGGTTTTTTAGAAATCCTGAACAAACTTTGATTCTCTTCACTGAACAGTAAAGTTTATGGAGATCAGAAGGTAACATTAGTTTGATAAATGCCTTCAACTACTAGTAGAGTTTATCTGGAAAGCAGTTTTCTGAAAAAAGTTCTTAGTAAATCTATCCACAATGAAACCAAGAACATAGAAAGAGGAAATGTTTGAAGAAACAACTTGATGTTTTCATTTCAGACTAGAAAACACTTTCAGACCTTTATCTGTTTTTGCTCTTTTTGATCGTTTGTTTCTTCTGTTTAATTTGATCTTCTAAAGTCTAACTGGTGTCTTTTGAAATGTTTTGTCTTTAGTTTGATTCTTCTTAAATGTTTAGTTTTGCTCTTTTCTCACCTTTCATTCTTTTCTAACATCTGATTTGATTTCCAAATGTTTTGTCTTTTTAATGTTTGTTTTTTTAAATGCTTTATCGGCTTGTTTGAGTTTCTTTTTCTTTCCCAATATTTAATGTTTCGATTAAATCTTTAAGGTTTTTCTTTTTAAATGTTTTACCACCTTTTAATGTTTAATTTTCTTTTTAAATGCTTCATTGTATTTTCTGTGTAATTCCTATTTGAAGTTTTATTGTCTTTAAGATGTAATTTTCTAATTAAACATTTAATTTTTTAATTAAATGTTTTGTCTTTTTTATTTATTTTTTGGCCTTTTTTAGCTTTTTATTGGATAGGCGTAGTGAGAGACAAACGAAAAAAAGAGGAAAAGAGTCGGGGGGAAGTCATGCAGCAAAGGGTCAGGAGTCAGGACCAGGATTCGAACCCGAGCCGCTGCGTCAGAGACCAGCCCCTGTACATGAGTCACCTGCTTAACCCATTGAGCTATACAAGTACCCATGCCATGTCTTTTTAAAGGTTTAATGATCCAATTAAATGTTTTGCATTTTTTAAAATGTTTAACATTCTTCTTGTTTAATTGTATTTTTTAAATGTTTAATTCTGGAAAATATTTTATCTGTAATTTTGAATATTTGTATTTTAAAAATTTTGTTTCATTTCATAATGACGTGTATTGTATATTGCTGAATTATCTCATTCAATATTTTGTCTGTTTAATAGAATTTAATTGTAATTAATGTTTAACTCTATTAAACAGACAAAATATTGAATGAGATAATTCAGCAATATACAATACACGTCATTATGAAATGAAACAAAATTTTTAAAATACAAATATTCAAAATTACAGATAAAATATTTTCCAGAATTAAACATTTAAAAAATACAATTAAACAAGAAGAATGTTAAACATTTTAAAAAATGCAAAACATTTAATTGGATCATTAAACCTTTAAAAAGACAAAACATTTAATTACAAAATTAAATGTTTAATTAGAAAATTACATCTTAAAGACAATAAAACTTCATATAGGAATTAAACAGAAAATACAATGAAGCATTTAAAAAGAAAACTAAACATTAAAAGGTGGTATATGTATATATAATTTAATTGTATTTAATGTAAACAAAAGAATATTAAACATTTTTTAAAAATGCAAAACATTTAATTGTATCATTAAACCTTTAAAAAGACAAAACATGTAATTAAAAAATTAAATGTTTAATTAGAAATTGCATCTTAAATTTCTTAAATCTTTTTAATAATAAAACTTTTTTAAAGTTCTACTGTATTAATTTTTTTCCTTTGATTTAATTGCTTTTTGTTATGTAGTTTATTTCTTTAATCTTTTTCTGTCAAGATTTTAACCCCAACCTTAAAAATGAAATAAACCCTTAAATCACAATGAAAATACTTCTGTTGTCACAATCATGAGTTAGTCAATTATTCAGTTTATCAATTCAACTTTATTTGTTTAGCACCTTTTACACAGATGACAAAACTAAACAAGCAAAGAGAAAAAACTATGCTAAAACTATGATTAAAACTCAATAACATATTTTTTAAAAAAAGATTGACATGGTAATAAAATATGTTGTGTCCAGGGGATGGAGAGAGTTTATTGAAGTCTTCTTGGGCTCACATGGGAAATCATTTAAAATATAAACTTGATATTCAGTCTAAGGAAGCTGCAGAGCGACAGAAGAACCAACAATATCTCCTGTTTTCTCCTTTAATGAGTCGACTCTTCTTGTGCTTTCAGACCAAAGAACTACAGACTCTTCACAACCTGCTCAAACTCTTGGTACAGGACCTCACCACACGGGTCAAGAAGGTTTCCTTCTCCTCATTTCTACTCTGAAGCTCACCTTCTCCTGCTCAAACTGCTGACAAATGTTTCTGCTGCTCTAAAGTCTGCTCTCCAGAATTTCCTAAAAACTCTCAAAGTCTCTTCCGCTGCAGGTTGCTTTGTAGAACTGTTCCAGAAAACCTCACTAAACCACATGGAGGGGCCTCAAGATAGTCGTCCAAATGAAACCATACAAAAACCAAACTAGTACAACCCAAATGCTAAAGTCTCCTGCAGCCTACCAGAGAACCTCTGAGAACAGAGAATCAGGACAGGAACTCTTACCTTCTGGACAACCAACGTTGGTTCACAAACAAGAATACAGAATGTGTCTGACCAAAAACCTCTAAAGACTCACTACAGCCAAGATAAAGACACAACTCAGCTGCATCAAATCCACTAATCACTGCACACATTAGCACCATGTGCTAACTGTGGCTAAAGAACCACATTTACCAAGACAACTATCCAGTACAAAGCCCTAAAACACACCAAGAAACACATTAAAGACGACTTTACTGCTGGAAGCTGCAAGTCAACGCCTAAACAACAAACTAAAGCAACGAAGCCAAACCCGGTTCTGTGGTGAAGAGAAGCAGAGGAAATGTTTGTCTGCAGCTAAATAAAGCAGGAAGACACTGAGCTGCTCAGGTGTTCCTGATAACACCAAGCTGCTCAGGTGTTCCTGATAACACCATGCAGCCACCTGGACAGCCAATAGGAACACAGCTTACTGGGAGTCCAGAGGGCTGGGTTAGTGAAGGAAATTTAGTTTAAAGTTGAGGCAGAAAGTTAAAGAAAGTTGAAAACCACCTTCTGATACCTGAAATCTCTGAGTTTTCACACAAAGAACACCTGAACATGTCAAACTGGTTTCATAGTAGAACCATCATTGTAAAAACGTCATAGTATGGTGTGTTGCTCAAAAAACATTATGACCCGGCTGTCAGGGGACAAACATGTAAGAAACATGAGAACAGAGAGAATCCAACCAGTAGGTCACAGTTTATCATCCCCCAGTCATCTCCTGAAGTCCATATGGTGAGAGACATCAGTATCTGGTTGTTCATTTACCAGAGGATGCTTATAATCATGCTGATGTGGTCTGTACTCTACAGTATTTTAGTGACTCAATAAATGCCTAAGTCAACCCGCCCGGCCAGCAGCAGATGGGTCCCCCCACATTAGAGCCGGGTTCTGCTCGAGGTTTTTTTCCCTGTTAAAAGGGTGTTTTCCTTGCCACTGTTGCCTTTTGGCTTGCTCTGGGGGTTCAGGCATATGGGTTCTGTAAAGCATCTTGAGACAATTTGACTGTAATTGGTGCTATATAAATAAAATTGAATTGAATTGTTTTATTTAAAATGCTTTTTAGTTTTTAATAAACATTTAACAGCCTATATGTAATCAATAAATGGCCTTTGCCTATCTTAAGAAAAATTCACTCAGAACTGTGATATGTTAACAGTACTAAATAAATCAATAAATACATGCATACACACAAAAATAAGTTAATACATTAACTGTGTTAAGATAAGATTGAGATTTTTTTAAAAAGTTGTTTATGTTTTTGCAGAATCCAGTATTGCACACTGGTTGGTCATTACATTTTATTAGTTTGATTTCACTGTTTAAAATGATGCCACCTCTTTTCAGACAGAACCTGTGATAATAAAACAATACAAAATTTTTAGTTCCGTGTTAATAAAGCACTTAAATCTTTAAGTATGGCTAAATGCTTTTTTCAAAATTAAATATATCACTCCTTAGGTGGTAGTGGCCCCAAGTTCAGTAAAGTTGGAAAGATATTCACAGATTCGGACTTCCAGCATCAATAACTCGTTAGATATAGGTTGTCAAAACATAAACGGTGCCTCTTTCCCATTGTTGCAAGGCAGACAATGTGCTACAAGCCCAGTTTTATCAAAAGTAGCTGTCTTTCAAGCTACAGGAATAACATTGGTGTCTATGGAGTGAACAGGGTCCGTCTGCAATTTGCAAAACTGCTGCAACAGTAAAGAGAGACAAATATTCAATAACTTCACTCTTATACATTGTAGTGTAACTAAAATCACTGCAGCCTTCAACTGGCTCCTGTTGACAAAGTGTTTTAACAGAAATTTAAATGCTGTAATTTGATTCTTTTAATGAACCATGTAACTTGAATGGATGTGATGCTGGTGTGACCACAGTGCACACGTCTGATGTTGCTCACAGTGGTCCAAGGAACGCTCAGGGAGTTTGCGTGTTTGCTCAGACTCAGGAAAAATTACAGGGAACATTGCTCTCCAGCATTGAGAGTGTTTTAGGAATTCATTCATTGTGTTGTGAACTTTGAAGGAGCAGAAACTTTACAGCTGCCAAAGATATGAGCTCCAATTCTGGATGTTTTAGGAAATGAAGTTCATCAAATGAACACTTGATTATTGCTGATAACTCTCATTAAATTACTGAAGAAATCTAACAATAAAAACCTGTAAACTCTCAGGCAGCTTTTGTTAAAGTTTGTCTGTAATTCTATCATCATGTTCTGGAACCAGGACTCTGCAGAAGTTCCTTCCATCAGATACTTGTGTGTTTCTATTTAAGGCCTCAGGTTTGAACGTACAGCAGAGGATTAGAAAGGAGTGATTTTAATGTTTAAATCAGTCCAGTAAATGTTTGGAGTAAAAATGATTAAAATTTTGATTTAGATAGATTTGTGTCAAAGAATATTGTAGAGTCTCACTTAAATATATCCAAATGAGTTCAGTGTATTTACATTTTATAGAATATTTGATTTCTTAATCTTAATACTGTAGAGTCTGACCCTAAATATTATAATAATGATGTAAATCTAAATAATATTGTAGTGCAGAGTCATTAAATTTAATCAGTTAAACTTACATAATAAATATCACTGTACAATCTTAACCTGAACATTCATATTACTGAGGTAAATTTACATAAATCATGATATTCTAGTCTTAACTGGAATATGTCTAACATGAATCTTTTTGTATTGTGCTGATAAAAAACAATAACTTGACTTTCAGATAATATTTATTCACTGTGTATTGGCTAGTACAGAAGTATTAGTACAGAATATTATTTCTTGTTTTATGTGTGATAATTGGCAGTAAACATTCTAAGAAGTGGAAATTGACAGGGTTGTAGTAGTGCTGTTCTTGCACAATATTTGTCACTTAATTGCCCTCAGGATGCTGTCGTTGAGCTACTAGTTTTACAGAACAGGCAGATGTTGCAGCTAATGATGTTGTAATTCACATAAACAAGTCCATCATAATTTGAATGTTAACAGTCCAAAATGAAAAGGTCATATACA
Source organism: Amphiprion ocellaris (assembly GCF_022539595.1). NCBI lineage: Eukaryota > Metazoa > Chordata > Actinopteri > Pomacentridae > Amphiprion > Amphiprion ocellaris. Next base: position 30,370,612 of record NC_072775.1, read on the forward strand.
GCTTTCCTATTGGGTTAAAGAGCCAAAAAAAAACAAACATGAAAAAAAACTTTGTAAAGGCGAGAGGTCGGTAGCAGCTTTAAAACTTACAACCCCCCCCCCCAAAATATCTGTTGTACCCCCCGTGCCCCCCGCCCCCCACTAAAATTAATCTGGATCCGCCCGTCTGACATGAAAGCTGGGATCGTTCTGCAGTTACTGTCCTCAACAAGCAGCAGGTGGCGCTGTGAGCTCCTCCCCTTCCCAAAGCACAGCTGGTCAGTCTAGTGACCTGCAGCATCCCACTGTCTGATTAGAGGAAGGAGACCCACATCACTCCATGTCCAGACGGCAGATGAATCAAAGTCTCTGCAGATCCCGTCCTGCTTACAGAGCGGGATGGAAATGAAAATGTTTCTTCACTGTCACACTAAAATAAATCACTGTATTTAGCCTCTAGTTCAGAAACATATTTTGGGTATTTTAAACTCACTTTTTGTCTCTCCCACAATGTTGATTACAATTACATGCAAACGGGAAATTATGCAAATTAGGCGATGACATCATTTAGCGACTTCTAGTGACTTTTAGAACAGCCAATAGCTACTTTTCTTACTGAGGAGTTGGCAACACTGGTCAAAACATAAACGATGCCTCTTTCCTATCGTTGTAAGGTAGACAATGTGCTACAAGCCCAGTTTTATCAACAGTAGCTGTCTTTCAAGCTGCACGAATAACATTGATGTCTATGGAGTGAACAGGGACCGTGTGCAAATTGCAAAACTGCTGCAACAGCAAAGAGAGACACAAATATTCAATAGCTTCTCTCTGATACACTGTAGTGTCACCAGAATCACTGCAGCCTTCAACTGGCTCCTGTTGACACCAATGTTATTTCTGCAGCTTGAAAGACAGCTACTGTTGATAAAACTAGGCTTGTAGCACATTGTCTACCTTACAGCGATGGAAAAGAGGCATCGTTTATAATGAGTTATTGATGGTGGAATTCTGAATCTGTGAATATCTTTCCGATTTTACTGAACTGTAGCCCCAAGGAGCCGTGGTGGGCGTCCTTTATTTTCATTTCTGAAAGGTGGCAACCCTACTGCTCTGTGACTTACTGCATTTTTGGGCGCATAAATCACACTTCCACCCATTTGTGCGTTTATAAAATTGTTACTCAACTACCCAGCTGCAGAACGTGCTGTCTGTATGACCTCATTACTGTGCTAGCGCGGCTAACACTGTATTAGCGTGGCTAGCGCTGTATTAGTGCGGCTAACGCTGTGATAGCGCTGTGCTAGCGTTGTATTAGCGCGGCTAACGCTGTGATAGCGCTGTGCTAGCGTTGTATTAGCGCGGCTAACGCTGTGCTAGCGCTGTATTAGCGCGGCTAACGCTGTGCTAGCGCAGCTAACGGCATGCATTACAGCTAACTGACTCTCACAAAAACAAACCACATACAGGACAAAAAGGATTAATACACTCACTGAAGCGCCGTCGTTCATGCTGGTAGCCGTGGTTGACCCCGGTCTTGTGAGGTGAACCGTCTACATCACATGACCGGAGGAGCGCCACGTGATTGGCTGGGCGTTGGTTCGATTTTGGCCAGGATCCATTGTTGACGCCTGAGTCCCCCAGATGTGAACAGCGATTTTTTGACAGCGAATTTTTTAACATTGAATTTTTTGATGGCGAATTTGGAACACTGAATTTTTTGATGGCGAATTTTGAACATTAAATTTTTTGATGGTGAATTTTGAACACATCGAATTTTTTTAATGGCGAATTTTGAAGACTGAATTTTTTTGATGGCGAATTTTGAAGACATTGAATTTTTAACTGGTTTTTAGAATTTTGATGAGCTAAATTCAGGCATAAAAAATTCACATACGAAATTTTGATGCAAAAAAATTCAAAGTAAGAAATTCAGCAGCTTTTAAAATTCAGAATCTGAGTCTGATTTGCTTCCATAATCTTACCATTAGCGATTCACTATAATTGATTTATTACCTTTCTTATAACAATAAAGTACTTAAGGATGACATTTGTTGTAGTGATTTGTTTGAAAGACACACTAAAAAGGTACTATAATGCTGCTGTGCCGTTGTTTTTGCAGCAGACTAGGTGAGTTCCTGCACTGGGAAATATTACAACACGGACTGCTTACATTTACTTTCCACCCTTTTAACCCCAGCAAACCTCTGACAGCAGCCGCCTGCTACCAGCCGCCCGTAGAAACGAGAGAAAGTTTAAGCTGAAACAAACTTTTGACTGGACCAGTTCCTCTGAAAATACAAGGTTACCTTTTTCTTTGAAGTTTTACTCACAGATCATTTCATTAAAAAAATCTGGCTCCGTCCAGGTAAAAGAACCACTGCTGCTTTTTTTTAATGAAACAGCGGCTACAGAGAGTCTGCAGAGACGATCGCTCTCCTCCACATTTACAGTACCACCAGCAGCATGCTGCAGGCCTCAAGCTGATCTGAGCAGCGGATCAACGCCGAGAGCGTGGGAGATGGAAATCCTGAGGCAGAGGAAGACTAATTCAGACAGAAGAGGGATGGAAGAACAATGTGTGTTACAGCAGGTGGAGAAAAACGCTTTGCATTGTATTAAGAGACGGCTCAACTCTGTTTTCAGTCCTCATCTGGGATTCTCTGTGCTTAGTTTAATGCCTCATCAGTTATCAAATCATTAATTAAGCATGCATCAAATCCACTCCCACAGAGTCCACGCTGTGTGAGTGTGAGTGAGTGGTCTGCAGGCAGTGTTACCCTCCTGCTTTTCAAATGCAAATATGAAGAAGCAAAGTCATCATGTTGTCAGTGGTGTTAACTTCTCCACAGGGAAAATGTGGGAAATTTTATTCGAGCTGGCACTAAATTAAGCACAACACGGCATCCCACATTTCCATTAAAATACAGCTAGAATTAGCAGAGAATTAGCACATTTTTTCTCATGTGGTATTGTGTTGTTTTATCATTTCATCAGTTGAGAGAGTGAATGGAGAGTTTCTCTTTGACTTCAGAAGGGCGGGTTAACAGAAGGCCTGAACAATATGCCAAAACAAAATACAAAATGTGTTTATTTTGCTGGAAATCGTGAATGCAAGTGACTATTTTAGTGTGAATTTTAGTTTTTGCATTTTTTTTTGAGTCATTTTTATTGTTGATGGGATTTTTTGCTGCGGTCTGTACCAAGCAGCCATGTTTCCTTACATCTTGACAATATGTTTTTTGAAACAAAGCATCTCTCCAGCGCCAAAGTGCTTCATTTAAAATGGTAAATTTTTTCCTTTATTAAAAAAAAAAATGCAGTTCCTGTATTTTGGAATCATCGCGCTTTTCCTAATTGTGGTTTCGGTTTTGGGCTGCACTGTGGCTTGGTGGTTAGCACTTTCGCCTTGCCGCTAGAAGATCCCCGATTCGCATCCCGGCCTTTCTGGGATCTTTCTGCATGGAGTTTGCATGTTCTCCTTGTGCATGTCTTGGCTTTCTCCAGGTTCTCCAGCTTCCCTCCACAGTCCAAAAACATGCTGAGGTTAATTGGTAACACTAAATTTTCAGTAGGTGTGAATGGGAGTGATTGTTTGTCTCTGTATGTAGCCCTGTGATAGACTGGCGACCTGTCCAGGTGTCCCCTGCCTTCACCCTAAGTCAGCTGGGATAGACTCCAGCCCCCCCATGACCCTAATGAGGATTAAGCGGTATAGATAATGGATGGACGTTTTCAGTATTTCAACTAACTCTTCCGCTCTGTTGGACAGCCCCTTATTTAAACGCAAAAAATGCACAGGGCTGTAGTGGGTATTTTTAGAAAGGCTGGACAAAACTTTGGACTTTTTACCGAATAAAGTAAGATTAGGATGTAGCACCATGAAAAGGAACAGTGGATGGACATGGCGCAGGATATCTGGAGATTTTAGAACTTTCCGCTGTATTTGTGTGCCGTCAGTGAACCTCCAAGTTTTAGCAGTGACTACTTTAATTCCAAATACAATACCGTTCAAAAGTTTGGAGTCACTTAGAAATGTCCTCATTATTGAAAGAAAAGCATTTTTTTTCAATGAAGATAACATTAAATTAATCAAAAATCCAGTCTAGACATTGTTAATGCGGTAAATGACTATTCTAGCTGGAAACGGCTGATTTTTAATGGAATATCTCCATAGAGGTACAGAGGAACATTTCCAGCAACCATCACTCCTGTGTTCTAATGCTACATTGTGTTAGCTAATGGTGTTGAAAGACTAATTGATGATTAGAAAACCCTTGTGCAGTTATGTTCGCACATGAATGAAAGTGTGACTTTTCATGGAAAACATGAAATTGTCTGGTTGACCCCAAACTTTTGAACGGTAGTGTATGTTAATAATGAACTATAGAAGTGTGGATGAGAGTCTCCAAGCACAGTTTATCGTCATAACAAGCATTTCCTTGGAGCACCGTTAGTTTTTCCCCTTACTGGTACTGTTGTGGTCGCAAATTTTTGGCTGCGCCCGAACATCCATGCAGATCCTGACTGCGGAAAGCATTAATTGGCCTTAACCCTTGTTGACTTAACTTGTCACCTTGTGGTTGTAAAACCTCCAGTGGGTCACTAGAACCTTTACTACTTTGGATAAAATATGCAACACAATTTAATCTGTTTGTTTTATCTTTTCTTCTAATCTAAAAGTTCTCTAAATGTCACTGCGAGGCTTGTGACAGGATTATAAATACGTCGAAGGATGCTTTATTTTACAGCAAAAAAATAATCTGGTGTAATTTTATTGACAATAATTATTTTAAAAAATAATCAGCAGTTAGTCATGAAGGGAAAATAGTGATTAGTCGCACCTGTCAGTGGTTTTTCAGTGTCAAACTGAAGTAGTTATGTTGAACTATTCTGAAAATGTAAACATTTAAGTGAAAATAAAAGGTAATAGTTTCATGGAGACTAAAGCTTTGTTCAAGTCAAATAAAAAATTGCAAAATTGCATAATTATTTTTAACAAAGTCAGTACTGCCACATCTGGCATAAAATTCCCAACTGTGGTGGTCAAATATATTCAAGTTCAAGTTTCTGATGGATTTCTTTGCAGGATTAATGCAGAATATGTAGTTTACTTTGTGATTGTCATGATAAAAGATAACTTTCTTTGCATTGTATCATATGTCTCACCAGCACCATGAGCTGTGATTGCATGAAATATTTATTATTCCCCACAGACACAATTATTTCACGACTGTATCTTTAAGAAAAGGTGCAGAGAAATTCAGCTACAGTTTGAAATGTGTGAGAGAGAAGCTTCATTTGTTCTGTATAATATGTATATATCTGGCAGACAGTGAGGCGATAGAGTCGAGGGGAAGGTGTGAATCATTACAATATAGCACAGCTACACTTTATCATAACCGACATTACCGGGCACATTTCACAGTCTGAGCCTGCCAATTTCCATTTCATGGCCACATAATGGGAGGATGCAGAGTTTGCTTAAATATGTGTGTCTGGGCCTGTGTTTGTATATTTGTGGGGTCTGAGTAATGTGTGGAGACCAAAATTATAGATCTCGTAAGGTTAACCATTCAAATTAATTCCAGGCTTTGTTTTAGGGTAAGCGTGACGGGATAGAGAGTGTATTGTGTCAGTCAGACGAGGCTGTATATGTATGTGGGTTGATGATAAGAGGAAAATCTTCTCAATCAGACCCTTTGGGAAAGAATGTCAAGCCGTTACTCAAAGCAGTTACTCTGCGAGTCAGATTAACTGAAGATTTCTGTTTCTAAAGTGTCATCAGAGCTGCAATTGAAGAAGTTTGATTGGATGAGCATGTAAAAGAGACACAGAGCCTCTTCTGTCTCTGAGTACAGAAACTGAATGTTAAACTGCCTCTAGAGCAGCAGTGTCAGACTCATTGTAGTTCAAACGCCACATTCAGCCCGATTGGCTCTCAAGTGGGTCAGACCAGTGAAATCAAAGCATAATAACCTATAAATGATGACAACTCTAAATTTTTCACTTTGTTTTAGTACAAAACAATACATTCTGAAAACGTCTATCTTTTTGTAAAACATCATGAACAATCAGAATCTTCTTAAGAAAAATAAGTGCAGTTTCAACAGTATCATGTTTCAGTTTATCATTTACACATGCATTACAACTCACAGATCACAGTGTATCTGGAACTGAACTTGTCAAGGTCTAGAAATTATGTTTGATTCATTTCCACGTCTGTGTAGTAGTCCTGACCACCTGAACTGACACCACACAAACTAAAGTGGGAACTATTAAGGAAGAGGGTTAAATTCTCCCCCTAATTTGTAAATTTATTTAAATGATACTTAAAAAATACACAAGAGTTGTGGCAATGCATGAACAACATGGTTCCACCAAACCAAAATCTTTTGTACTGAAGCTGCAGACTGAGAATATGTTGCATAAAGTTTAGTGTCTTTAAATAGGTAAGTGTTACTGTAACAGAACGATTTTCTTCAGGGTGCAAACGTGTCTGAAGCAGCATTTTGCATTATGTAAACTGAGTCAAATTGCAGTTGATGTCTTTTACACTGTGCAAAGTCATCCCTGCTCTACAAGATTCGAGCAACCATTCACCAAGAACGAAGGCAGAAAAGCAAATAATTTTGCATATAGCTGGGAGCTACTTTCCCCAATTGAATCTTTGCAAGTGATCGTCTGAAATGAAAGAAAACAGCATTTATGAAGAGAGAGGAACACATTCATCTGTTAGTGTCTAATGTGAGAGCTTTGGTGAGGCGACGCAATAACTGAGTGACTGAATGAATTGAATGAATTCCATCTGCAGTGACTCTGGTTTGATTCCCAGCAGGCTAAACCTTGACTGAATGTTACTCCCCTGTTATCTCTAATGTAATTCCTGTCTGTCTGCACTGCTCCTGTCTAAATAAAGGCAATAAAATGCTAAAAAGCTAATGTGAGAATGGTCAGAAAGTGGAGATAGGTTAATCTGATGGACATTTAGGCTGAATGTCTATCGGATGTTTTGTTTTTTCTTCGCATCTTCCCATTCAGGAACCATTTGACTCATGACTGATCAGCTGTTTCTTGATTCTTACTCCTTGTTTCTTCACACAGCATAAAACGTGCAAAATCAGCTGACTTACGCATTCGTGAAGACTTCTGTCCATGGTTTTCCTCATAGAAGTTTTGTTTCCTCTTCATGTTTTGTAGCCAGTAATAAACAACGGTTTCGTTTTTGACGTCTTCTACTCGTGGGTAACATAACCTGTACCTATACCTCCATCGTCCAGCAACACTACACAGACTAGCTGCTCCAAGGAAGTTAATAGAAGCTGCTTTTTTGTGAGACATTTCAAACTTTTACTTCAAATTAACTTGATAGCTAAATGGAAGGATGTCTACAGGGTGAGAATTGTCACTCTGGTATCTGAGAAAATGGAGTAGAAGCTTGCTCTGATTGTGTCCATCTATACCGAGCTGTCTGACATTTTACCCCAACAAACACAATGAAGGTGATGTTAGAGTAATGATTTGTTGTCAAGGTGTCAGTGCCATAAACCCCACACGAAGCATGGGAGGACTTTTTGGATGAAGCGCTCACCAGAGTCCAACCAGCACTTTTCTGCCAAAGAAAAACACTACATGGACACACTGAACACTATATGGACACAACTTTGTTTGTTGTTGGACAAAATAACCGTGAAAAGATAACACAACAGCTTGCATCTTTACAACCAAGGAACTTTTAAAAACACAATAGGGGTGTTAATAATTAATTGTGAATCAATTAACTGCCATTGTTAATTCAACCAGTTAAATATATTTACTGATTATCCAAAAGGCCAGAAAATGTCATCTATATTAGCTGTAGCACCTGGTTAGACCAACAGGTGCAGCCTCTTACTTGGGCTACTTGTAGTTTCCAAGCAGAGAGCATTGTGGGAGTTTAGCTCATAAAGTGCCACCATGATAAAGTCTCCTGTGACACTTAATGCCTAATAGCCAAAACTCTCATTTTGTACATGTGAAGCTATGGACTGATGGTTTACTTATGTCATGTGACCGTATTCAAAACTGCTAAATAAGGACGATGACTGGCGTCCACTGAGTTCATTTTGTGCATTGATTGATTATTGATTGATAAATCTGCCAATTATCAGTTAAGAAAACTGTTCAAGGTTTGCACCCCTAAAACACACAGACACAGGTTGAGCAGTAATATAAATACAACTGCCCCTTGAATGCTGTCTGGTGTCCAGACTGGATCAGGACTCGGGTTCACAGCAACACAATGGATGCATTGCTTGTGAGCTCCTTGGCAGTTCATTAGAGAAGCCACTGTGGACTAGATGGCTGAGATTTGACCTTGATAAACGTGAGAGAAAGTCTGGTGTGTTTGTGCGTTTGAGCTCAACCACAGCTCCAGTGTCTTGCTGTCTTTTATTTCCACACAAACACCCTGAAGACTGATGTGTCGGACAAAAACAACCTTTATTCACCCCCCTCGGTCTCCGCTCTTTTATTTGGCCTCTATTAGAATACGTTACATGACAGCTGGCAGAATACCCAAACATCTCTTTGTTCCCTTTCACTGTTGTCGTTCTTTCTTTTATTACCTTCTATTGTGTGGCTTTATTCCTCTGCCTTTCTTACACTGACATCCATTACTTCACCCAAAAGCAGTTTTAAGGTGCTTGATTTTTCAATTGTGTTTCTGTGGTTTGTTGTATCCTGAAAGGTGCCGTATCATCCTCATCTGTACAAGAGTTCACACACCTCTAGTACCAGAAATAGATAGCACTCGTATATGAGGAGGGTTAGAAGCAGAGTGGTCTTACCCACAAAAATATCCAAACTGAGTATTATACACTGCCCAGACAAAAAAATATTTTGTTGGACTGTCTTGAGCTTTGAGAACGGCACTCATTCGTTGTGGCATCATTTCAACAAGCTTCTGCAATGTCACAGCATTTATTTCTGACCAGAGTTGCATTCATTTTTCACCAAGATTTTATATTGATGATGGGAGAGATTCTCAGTGGGGCTGAGGTCTGGACTCTGTGGAGGCCAATTCATGTGTGAAAATTATGTCTCATGCTCCCTGAACCACTCATTCTCAATGTGAGCCCCATGAATCCATCGTCATCTTGGAACATGCTCCTGTCATTAGGAAAGAAAAACTCCACTGATGGAAAGACCTGGTCATTCAGTATCTTCAGGTAGTCAGCTGACCTCATTCTTTGGGAACATAACGTTGCTGAACCTGACCAACCCCAGATCATAACTCTAACCCCCACAGGCTGGTAGACACTAGCCATGATGAGTGCATCACTTCATCTGCCTCTCTTCTTACCCTGATGCCCCCATCACTCTGGAACAGGGTAAATCTGGACTCATCAGACCACATGACCGACCACATTTGTTCCTCCAAGACGATGGTTCACCACTATCCTTCAAGTTTTAATAATATGTTGGACAGTTTTTAACCTTATTTTAGTAGTTTCAGAAATCTCCTTAGTTGTTTTCATCCAGGTGGTGACTTTTTTTTGGACCAGGCAGTGTATAATTTCTGTAATATTTTATTGTATAGATTTTAGTGCTAAAGAGGTCTAACCCACAACCCAAATATAGCGTTACAGTGGCGCTTCCAATGTTAGACCATTCTTGAAAACACAAAACTTTGAACCTGTTTTTCTCAAAAACTACAGAAAGTGGATTCGACCACTCTGCTTTCAAACCCTTCAAATATGAATTACTTTTTAATCAGTTGTTTTGATCAGTGAAGATTTAGAGGATATCAGTGATGATTTAGGGGATATGAGTTGTTGTCGTCAGGTTTTCAAACAAATCTATGATGTTCTGATTGTGTTTGAGTTTTTAAAGTTGATTCTTGAATATTGCTGCTTCTCTGAGTACTTTAATATTTGCTGCTGAATATCTCTATCTGTAACATTTTGTTGTAGTTTGATGGTTGCCACAGGCCCAGAATTTATTTTAAAATGCAAAACAGCACAGTGGTGCGGAAGTGTTAACAAATCTGTCTACTCTATAAATCCCTGCACACTTAATGAGGCTTCTAATGTTGCAGTCCGTGCCAGTTGATGATTAAAGAGAAAATCATGACCTCTACAAGGAGAAAATGTTATTTTTGCTGATGGTAAACAAAATTTTTGCCCCCTGGGCTGAACCACAATATTAGGTAATAACAAAGGAGCTGCCATAAAGAGTCATTATAACTTAACTTTAGACCTATTTTTGTACTTATATCTATTGGTTATAATAACTTTGTTTGCAGTTGTGTAATTGGGAAGATTTGGGAGCACAGACACAAGATCTGAAACTATTACTTTGGACATAAAAGTGAATGAAAATGCACCTTAATCATTGCTAACAGTGTCTCTTTGCAATGCCAGCAGAATTTCAGGAACCAAAGTTTACAATAATACCAGTTCTTATTTTCATGTACTTGGCTTTAGTTGTGCATTTAAAATTGAAATTCTGACATTTCACCATGAAACAGGAAATGCTGTGTAACTGGCCTGTACATGCTCCAATCTGCCTCAAACTTTACATGTGTGATGACATTCTGGCCATGGTGACAGCCATAAGCCAATATACACTCTTATTCACAGGTCTCAGACTCCTTCACTTCCTTTGTCACATATCGGCCATTCAACGTAGCTGAAATTCACATGAATGTCTCTTGGATTAACATTTTTCCAGAAGGTCAACGCTGAAGAGAAAGTGTAAAAGGCTTGATTTCTACTTAGTTTCATCAAAGGTCAGTAAGTAAGACACGATGACAAACTGCCTGAACCTGACCTCCATTATTTGGGAAACAGATTCCCAATGGAGTGAAGCACTGAAACGCTAAACACAAACACAGGCACAAATCATTAAGCTCCTATTAGCTGTATCGCTACAAGCATCAATAGCCGGTCTGGGCTTTGTGCCATACAGTCTCTACAAACCTGTGATGCGCTGGCTGATATTTAGGAATTCACCTCTCAGTGGAAGTAAATGACAAACCTGAAGACGGAAGGAAGCAAAGCAGGCAGAAAATGAGATAATTGTTGCGTGTTAGCAAGGGCTCGGCGTTGATGGGAGTCGAGGCGTTGATAATTCCTACAGGTGCGAGGCTCTGGGTCGCTGTGATCTCTGTATTTTTATCGCCCTCATTCATATTCCAGATGAGGCTCTCAGGCTGTGGCAAATGGGTGATAATTACAAGTTGCTGAGAGAGTCCCACTTAAACAGCTGATGTGATGTGACTGGGCCCAGTGGAGCTCCTATGATGGGAGGAACGGTTTCATACCAGTACTTCAAAATTAACCGTTTCATTACAGCAGCAGCAGCAGACTGTCAACAGCTGATTTCGGGTAAAGCTGTGAGTCGGTCATCTTTGTGGTTCAGTGTTTTCACAAGAAATTTTCTGTTTTCAAACTTCTCCACTCACTGCGGTGATGTACTGATGTGTTCAAGGACCTTGTCTCTGATGATCAGTGGCTCATAAAGGCCAAAAGAAAGGTCGATAGAGTTTTATTGCAGATCAATTTAAAACAACAATTTGTGGCTTTCTAAAAGGTTACATGTTTGGGGCTGTGGTGCAGTGCTGCTCCAGGACGAACAAGAAAGTTTAATTCAGTAGTATCTTATTACACACAGAGGTTAATCAAACGGCTTAATGGACAAATGTAAAAAAGAAATGTAATAAAAGAATTAAATTGTGTAAATTAATGTAGCTGATCACACTATAATCTGAATAAAGTACATAGATTTAAAAGCTGGGGAAATTCCAAGCATGTAAGAGATCAAGGGTACAATAAAAAAGAAAAAAAGAAAAAAAAAAATAAGTAAATAAAAGTGCAGTGTACAACAGACTTTACACACTGTTAACAGTTTTCTACCATTAAAAAAAAACTATTTACTGTTACAGATTTCCTTGTTCTGTTAAATTACAAATAATTTCTAGTAAAATCACAGAAAAAACAACTACTCAGATGTTAAGCTTACAAAAACAGACCAAAAATGTAAACAACATCCTCATAAAGATCTGTTCTTTTGTGTTTTTACATATAAACTTTCACTGTTTTACCTATATGTAAATCATCAAAAAATTAATTATTGTTCACATTATTTTTATTATTTGAAAAAAACTAGTGAAATGAAACATTTTTAAAATGGTACATATTTGTAACTATTTAAAAATTTTTTTTCAGTTTTGTTGATTTATAGATATCCAGTAAAATCACAGGAAAGGCACTTATTTTTGCATGGTAACTGCAAAAATACAGGCTGATATTGTAAATAGTGTCCATATGAAAAATCTGTGTTTTCAGAATTACTAGTATGTTCTTTTACAACACTTGGCCCTAAAATTACCCAGTTTTTACTGTACTTAAATCAGCAAAAATATTATTTTGTTTGAAGATACTTTCTGTTCTTTGAGAGAAAAATTATGTATATTAAGGATTGACAAATGGTTAAAAAAAAAAAAGAAAAAAGATCCCTGTTATTTTAAAGATTTTTCCTGTTGCACATAATGTCTAATAAAAACACAGTATAATTACATAGTTTTGCTGTATTTAAATCAGCAAAAATACTGTTTTGCAGATGCTTGCAGGTAAATTGAAAAACTAAAAAAAGAAAAAAGAAATCTCTGTTGTTTTGTTAAATTACAGATAATATCTAATAGAATTACATTTTAGTTACATTATGTAAGTAATAATTTACATGGTAAGTCTAAGTAATTTCCACATCAAAGATCTGCATTTTTACAAGTAGTAGTTTGTTCTTTTGCAACATTTGAACATAAAAAACACTGTTATGGTATTTTCACAGTTTTTACAGTGCATATTCATTCTTTAAACATAAAATATGTTCTGTTTAATGACAGTAATAATGAAGTAGAAATGCAACCTTTCTGTTATGAGCTTTTGTCTTCTTCAATGTGAAATCAAGAACCATTTTTTTCATACCAAAGACCAAAATGTTTGTTCTGAACAGCTTTTGCTTTTTAAATAAAAGAAAAGCCATCATTTAAAAATAATTGTGAATGTCTGAACTTGAACAGCAGTTAATTTTCTATTTCAATCAACCACCTAAATTAGTTTCTAATTACTGATCACAACATTCATTTAACCAAATTAGGATTCCCAACTGCTTTAATGTCAACATAAAACTTTCAGTTTTCATTTTAATATTTATTAATTACAGAAAAAAAAGAGGATATTGTGGGATTTTCATTTTTTTAATAAGGTCAGGGCTTTAATTAATTCTATTTTGACCAAAAGGGTTTATTAAACGGTGAATTAGCCTTTGCACAACATAAATGAATGTAACTATGAATAAATTACCTGCTTAGTGTCTGCTGCAACTGAAAATGTAGAGATATTTTAACATACAGGTGAGCTATAAGAAGACTTCATCTCAGTCTTGTTGAATCTGCAGATCCTCTCCTCTCATTCAGCACATTATTTGCCTTCTTGGTCCCGAAGCAGAAATAATTCATTAACCCTTTGAACCTTGCAGCTACTGAAGCACAAACAGCTTCACTCTGATTCTGAGGAGTCATTAGAGTCTCCATTAATTCCACACTCAGCACTTCACCTCCTGCAGGCAACAATTCAAACAGCCTGTGGACTAAATAAGCAGGTCTGCAGTTACTGAGAAAGATCATTACAGCAGAACGATTCAGTTCCTCCAAATGTTCAGCTTGAAGGAAAAGCCCCAGTTCAGACAGAGCAGTGCAGGTCAGACATGATGATACTGAATCAACAGGTGATCTGTGACATTTTGATGCTGAGCTCTGAGGGACGGTGCAGCTTCTCCATAAAACTACCGAATTGTTTAATGATTGCTTGACCTTTTGCAGCAAAGTGCTCCTGGGAAATGAGTTGTTTAATTTATTGTGTGTCAGTCTGAGTGTTAGTGACAGTGTAAACGGAGTCCGAAATTTGATTAAACTGAACAGCTCAAAGGGGAAAAAAAGGAAGTTGACAGCTTCATGCTCAGGACTTTATCTGCATCATGTTTCTTCATTGTGATTTTAATGAAGAACTGTTTTGACAGGAAAAACAAAAGCTGATTGAAATGGAAGATATAGTGAAGTCTGCTGCTGCTAAACATCGCTTTTTCCTGTAATCTCAATTTTGGTCATGGCTCCAAGAAATTCAGGTTCAACTCAGACTAGGCAGTGACTTTCAGATGTCGTGTAGGACTTAATGCTTCACTAAGCAACATTTTTTAAATGTTTAAAGACATACATTGTCATAGTCTCACTTATTTTGGATGTCCTGTTTTCATGTTTGTATGGTTATAGAAAGACTGTATTTGAGTTTTTACTTGCTCCTTTGTTCACTTGGTTGCATGTTCTTGGGAAGAAAAACAGAATAGAATACAATAGCACATTTTCAAATGTATTTAATTGACTGGAAATCAGCAAAAGCAGATATGAATACTGATATTCAGAAAAATGTTGATTATTGGATCCGTTCATCAGACAAACTGATAATTAGCCAACCTGTATCACAAACTTTGTAGCTCCTGCAGCTTGTTTTTATTGTTTTGTTTGTTCACCCTGCAAATTCAGCTTTCAATGAATCAGTCTCAGGTAAGTCAACTGTCTGCCCGAACAAAACATCTGGCAGATGCATATTTGGAGTTTTTGAACACCACAACAGAAATACAAGGAAAGTGATACTGGGTATACATCGATCAAGCATAACATTTTGACCACCTGCCTAATATTGTGTTGGTCCACTTTTGCTGCCAAAACGGCCCTGACCTGTCGAGGCATGAACTCCACTAGACCCCTAAAGGTGTACTGTGGCATCTGGCACCAAGATGTCAGCAGCAGATCCTTTAAGTCCTGGAAGTTGTGAGGTGGGACCTCAATGGATCGGACTTGTTTGTCCAGCACATCCATCAGGTGCTGGATTGGATTGACATCTGGGGAATTTGGAGGCCAAGTCAACACCTCAAACTGGTTGTTGTGCTCCTCAAACCATTCCTGAACCACTGTTGCTTTGTGGCATCACACATTATCCTGCTGAAAGGGCATAGCCATTAGGGAATACCATTTCCATGAAAGGATGTACATGGTTTACAACAATGTTTAGGTAGGTGGTCATCATCATCATTATCATTATCATAGCAGTCTATGGTGGCGACAATGACTGTTCATTTAGGTCTGATCAGATTGATCCACGCAGCTCTTTCATTAGGGTTCCGCTGCCAGGAAATTCTATCTATTCTGACTGAACATTTCATGAAACAGCCTATGAAGTATTTGAGTCCCACTAGCTTTTGCTGGACTAGCAGCATATTCTTGGCAGACAAAGGTGTTATCAGTGGCAGGACAAGCAAAGACAAACTGACTCCAGTATCTGTTGCAGTGACAGACCAGATGATAGGTTTGCTTATATCTGCTCTTTTTGTAGTGCATGTCACGATGGACCAACTGGCACAGTCCACCATAGACCTTGCAACAGATGTATTTATCCGCCAGGATGTCCAGTCTCACCCCATGTACCTGGGAGTTGTCCACCACAGATCTGTGGCAGATATTGGTTTTAGTTCTGCCAGGATGCCCAGTTTCACCCTCCACGCCCTCGGAAGGGCGGGGATGCCGGGGTTGAGTTGCAGACGGCCCGACCCATGGGACAGGTAGTAGCGGTTTTCATGGTTATCTGGTAGCAAGCGAGCCAATGTCTGACCTGACTCGGAGGTGTTCAGGTAGGTGGTATGTGCCAAAGTAGCATCTACATGGATGGAAAGACCCAAAGTTTCCCAGCAGAATATTCCCCAAAACATCACACTGCCTCTGCTGGCTTGCCTTCTTCTCATAGTGTATCCTGGTGCCATGTGTTCCCTAGGTAAATGGTGCACATGCCCCGGCAGTCCACGTGATATAAAAAAAATGTGATGCATCAGAGCAGGCCACCTTCTTCCATTGCTCCGTGGTCCACTTTGGATGCTCATGTGTCCATTGTTGGTCTTTCGGCGGTACACAGGGGTCAGCTTAGGAACCCTGACTGGTCTGCAGCTATGCAGCCCTATATACAACAAACCATGATGCACTGTGTATTCTGACACCTTTCTGTCATAGCCAGTATCAACATCTTCAGCAATTTGAGCAACAGTAGCTTGTCTGTTGGATCGGACCACATGGGTCGGCCTTCCTCCCCACGAACATCAGTGAGCCTTGGTTGCCCATAACCCTGTTGCTGGTTCACCACTGTTCCTTCCTTGGACCACTTCTGATAGATACTGACCACTGCAAACCAGGAACACCCCACAAGAGCTGCAGTTTTGGAGATGCTCTGACCCAGTTGTCTAGCCATCGCAATTTGGCTCTTGTCAAACTGCCTCAGATCCTTATGCTTGCCCATTTTTCCTGCTTCTAACACTTCAACTTTGAGTACAAAGTGTTCACTTGCTGCCTAATATATCCAACCCACTAACAGGTGCCATGATGAAGAGATAATCAGAGTTATTCACTTCACCTGTCAGTGGTCAGAATGTTATGCCTTATCGGTGTGTAGTTATCAGCAGTCCAGAAACAGGACATCAAATAAATGCTAATGTTGCTCCATATCTGCTCAATGTGTAGCACGGAAACTGTATGCAAACATTTTAGCTACAGCAGCTTCATCAAGCTGTTGTTTCTGCCAGCTGGTTTTGTTGTTCTTCTGTCTCCTGTTGGCAAAAAAAATTCAATTATTGCAGCTTTGATTATAATTCCTTTCATAAGTTGGTTTCCACGTTCATATTCTGGCAACAAAAGTTATTAATTTAATTGATGCAGACACTCATCATCCCACTTTGTGACTCGCTGATGTTTTCTGCTTTAGTGAGCTGCTGCTGGGAATTTTTGTAATGGAAGCAGACTCTTGCCTGGAATTGTCCTCACCTGTTGTGGAATTGAGGTCAAAGCTTTCACAAGGTTTGTTTTGTTGAAGACACCTGAAACACATCAGCTGTGCACCAACACCTTGTGCCCTCTTCCTCCCCCCTCCTTCTCTCCCTGTCTCCCCCTCTCTCTCTCCCCCAGTGGTCAGTAATGGATGTTTACATGGGAGCAGAAATAGTTTGCTCAGATCAGCTCGGCTGCTGTCAGCAGGAGATTGGTGGAGGGGAAACAAGTGGTGGCTGTGACAGGAAGAAACCCAGCAGAGGAAAATGACAGAAACTGACAGGAAGAAAGACAGAAGAGGAGTGAAGTGGGAAAGAGAAGGACGGACAGACAGAAGGACAGAAGCTGGTGAGACAGGAGGAGGCAGAGGAGGAAATTACATATGTGAAGCAGAAATTTAATCTGAATGGAGAAAGTAGCCTGAGGCAGCACTAAATGCATTAAGACTTAGTGAAGAGCAGGAAATGATGTTATTACCAAGGAGTGTGAAGCAGGTTATTAGAAATGAGTAACTATTCAAATGTATATGCGACCAATTTCCTCTTTAAAGGTCTCAGCTGCGACACCAGTTCAGATGTGCTCCAGTATAATAAAATGACTCCAGTTAGGCTGCAGCTCTTTTTCTTATCCCTCAGTTTACTTTTAAAGAGGCACTACACTGATTTTAAATGTCCACGAGTGCCTCTGATCTGTATGAAAACAGCATAATGACTCTTTAAATCTGGAGGAGCTTTGTCAGAAGTTACTGACCAAAGAGCAACTTGCAGTGAATTAATGTGTTGGAAAATGGAGGTAGTAAGTGATATTGTGAACTCAGTGTCCTGCAGGCTGCCTTCATTTCTGTTTTAGTAACTCATAAAACATCAAATCATGCAGGAACTTTTCAAATATATTGAGTTAAATATTCAACTTGCAAATTGCCCTTTAAGAGCTTTTTTTTTTAAAAAAAAAATCTAAAATCTTTTAACTGAACGGTGTGGAGCTTGACATTTCTGGATGTATAGCAGAGTAAAATACGTTGAGGTTTTTTGTGTGTTTATACTGTGAGATGCAAGATGAACCAGTCGTTTTGCTCCTTTTGAACAGAAAATAGTCAAAGCATGAGTGCGTGCAGTAAAGTTACTGCTTTTTCAGTACTAGCACACTGACTCTGAACTGATGTTTTGTTTTAGATTGACAGTTTAGACATCAGATGGGTGTATCAAAAAAGTTAGAAATGGCTATCATACTCGTATAGCGCACATAAACATTAATGGAAGCAGGAATACTTTAAGATGTCAAATATTCGCCTGCTAACCAACTGAAGCAAAGAAAAACCAAATCAGTGGCATTTTGCCTGAAATGTTCTGAGGATGTTGTTGACAGAACACATATATATATGTATATGTACACTATATTGCCAAAAGTATTCGCTCACCTGCCTTGACCCGCATATGAACGTAAGTGACATCCCATTCCTAATCCATAGGGTTCAATATGACGTCTGTCCACCCTTTGCAGCTATAACAGCTTCAACTCTTCTGGGAAGGCTGTCCACAAGGTTTAGGAGTGTGTTTATGGGAATTTTTGACCATTCTTCCAGAAGCACATTTGTGAGGTCACACACTGATGTTGGACCAGAAGGCCTGGCTCTCAGTCTCTGCTCTAATTCATCCCAAAGGTGTTCTTTCGGGTTGAGGTCAGGACTCTGTGTAGGCCAGTCAAGTTCATCCACACCAGACTCTGTCATCCATGTCTTTATGGACCTTGCTTTGTGCACTGGTGCACAGTCATGTTGGAAGAGGAAGGACCAGCTCCAAACTGTTCCCACAAAGTTGGGAGCATGGAATTGTCCAAAATGTCTTGGTATGCTGAAGCATTCAGAGTTCCTTCCACTGGAACTAAGGGGCCAAGCCCAGCTCCTGAAAAACAAGCCCACACCATAATCCCCCCTCCACCAAACTTTACACTTGGCACAATGCAGTCCAACAAGTATGGTTCTCCTGGCAACCACCAAACCCAGACTGGTCCATCAGATTGCCAGATGGAGAAGCGCGATTGGTCACTCCAGAGAAGGCGTCTCCACTGCTCTAGAGTCCAGTGGTGGCTGCTTTACACCACTGCATCCCACGCTTTGCATTGAACTTGGTTATGTATGGCTTGGATGCAGCTGCTCGGTCATGGAAACCCATTCCCTTTTAAAAATCTTCCTGATGGCAGCTTGGATAAAAGCACGGTGCAAATTGTGCAACAAAGAGTTTTCTTATCACAGCAACACTTCAAGTCCACAATATCACCTCAGTGCAAAACATGTCGCTGTTAGCACCAGAGCTAATGTTAGCTACGGCAGTCCTGGTACCGGCAAACGGTGTAGCCATCCCATAATAAACCACTTTTCAAGACACTGAAAGTCTTAAAATGTTGAAAATAATAGCTATAATTGCACATTGAGGTCGCAGTAATCTGTGAATGTAGTTGATGAAAAATGAGCATTTTTGTTGTTTAAGTTCTCGTATATGTCTATTTTCAGTCGTCAACCAAAATATATTTAAATTGAAAAATTTTGCTTATTGTGTCAAATATTGCTATTTGGCAAAAAATGCGACTGAGACCTCGATAACATATTGAGAACATTTTTTGAATGTTGGTTGGTTCTTCATTTGTTACTGTGCAGGATCTGACCACATCTTCCTAACGTCCTCTGAATGTGCCACTTAGAACCTTTACCCTCATAGGAACTTCATTTGAAAGGAGAAATATCCTTAAAACATTCTTTGATCATTAGGTTAAGACATTTACTTTTAAACATCATTAGAACTTGGGGGTAATGTTAGCCAATGTTGTGGCAACGTTCCTTTCTTGCTGAGATTTTTATTCTGACTCCAGGTTTTCAGTATAATTTCACTGAATAAAAACAATGGTTTATTCATGTCATATACTGGACATCATATGACTTTTCACTCACTGTCTTCCCTCAGATTCTCGGTCTGAGGCTGGACTTTGAGTCGTGTCATCATGTTGTCCAGCCATCTGTGCCCACTGTCCTAATAGGTTCACTCAGTCTCATCCAAAGTGATCGATGTTTTCAGAGTGTTCAGTAATCTGCCGACAGTCCCTTTGTCCTAACAGCAGCTTTAGCCTCCTGACCCTCTGCCCGTCTCGCTTTTAGCAGCGTTTTGCTCCAGCTGACGGATCGTAGACGCTCGGAGGTTGTTAGGACTCTGAAGCCTCCTGCTGTGGAGCTCAGGGTCTAATATCACGCTTCACAACACTCTCAAAGGCCCCGCAGCTGGATATAAAACCTCAACAAACAGCCATTCAAACAGGCAGAAACAGGAAAGCTGATCAGCAGCATGAAAAGAGGTGTAAATGGTGTGTAAATGAAATGTTAAAATCCTGAACGAAGAAAACCAAAGTGAAATAGAATCACAGATACAGGTTGGACCTCAGTGTCAGCCATTTAGAAAGAGGTAAAGACGAAACACTCTGCTATTTTGCTGAAGTTCTTTCCTTTTAGGAGCTTTTTGGGGTTTAAGTGATGACCTGCAGTTTTCTAAATCAGGCCTCTGGTCAGAGTGTTTCCAGATTCTCAGCAGGGATGAAGATTTGGTGCTTTTCCTGACTTTGTGTTATAGTTCAATCACTTCTTTCCTTTGACTCCTTTTCTTTGACCTTCTATCTTCTTCCTCTGCTGAAGATGATTCTGACATCTGATGCAGAATTTATTTCACACCATTCATGTCCTCTATGTGACTTTCATTTGCCAATAAAAGCATTTAATGTAGCGAAAATTACTGTATTTTCTAATAATTTACACAGCAATCAGCGCTGTCACTCACCATGAGATCAAACTCATTAAAATAAAATTGCCAGAGGCAAAATTGGCTGGTTTTTACAGAAATTCAAGTAAAAAAAAATCCCAGGGAGCTCTTAAATATAGTACAAAACGAACTTTAAGTTATAAAGACATTGCAGATGTTGACTTCAAAACCTAATGAAACTTTGAAACTCCTACTGCAGGATTTCTACATAAAACAGGGATTAACTCCTGCAGCAGTTTGTTGCAGATAAATATCTGTACAGAAGCAGCTCAAGGTTTTAAGAGCACCACTTAACTCAACATGAAACATAACACATTTAGATTTTTTCACTGAATCACTGAAATGCTTTGGTAATATAATATTTACAGAAATGACAAAGTGCTGTTTTATTTTAAAGGAAATGTCACCAAATGGTTTGCAAGCAGAGGCATTGATGTGTTTCAAAGGCTGTTTTTTCAGCAAGATAACGGAAAAACCACATAGCTAAATTTCAAGAAACTTGGTGAAGAGGTGGAGCATGGGCAAAGGAATAATTTTAAAATTTTGAACAACTTTCTTTCAGATTGCGAGAAAGGGCACTGGCCTCGGCAGAGGCAGCAAAAGCAATCTCTCAGTACTTGTTCGTACTGAAGATTTTGTTTTGGTTCGACCTTATAGCTCAACCTTTAGCCCTCAGACTTCTTTATCCAACTGTGCCAGTTTTCCACATCCTGTATCATCAGATCTGTTAAAGTTTGGTGAAGGTCCCGGAGGTTGATTCATGAAGAATCTGTGCAAAATCTTTAGTAGAGTAAAAGCTGCAGGTCTGAACTCTTCAGAACCTGTTCTGCAGTCTCTCCTGTGTCCTTGGTGTGTAGCAGGAAAGCTTTCTAAAAAGTCCATCCAGGTATTTTCTTCAGGGATCGGGTCGCACTGGTTTTTGAGAAGTGTCTGAAAGGTATAAATAAAGTTTATTTGCTTGCTTGCTTCTAAATATTGCCAAATAGCTTCCAGGCCAACAAAAGTATTATTTGTACAGTAGATTTTATTCCAAAAACCCATGAAAACTTGAGGGTGCACTTCAAGATAAGGTTTTTTTTTAGTGTTTTGCACGCAGTTTACATTCGATAAAACCTCTGAGTTTCTGACACTGCAGAGAGATTTGTTTCGTGTCTTTATGCCATTTTTTGGTTATTTATTTGATTTGTTCAAGTAAAGTTGACAAATATTTACCACTAATGAGCATTTTTAGCTGTGTTTTGTTGATCTTACATGTATGAAAAAGTGCTTTCTGTTTTTCAGACACGTTATAAATAAATATGCTGAATTGCTTCCCGACTTAAAAAAGTGATTCAGAAGCTTCTCATACAGCAGATTTTTTTTCCAAAACCCCATGAAACCTTGGAGGTACTCAAGCTAAGGTTGTTTCAGTGTGTTTTGCACACAGATGTACAGTCTGATGAAAACTTTTAGATTCAGATCCTGCAGACATGTGGAACGCATCTACAGGCACTGCTCATAGAAAAGACCACACGTTGAAAAAAAATCACTCAGTTTCATTTAGGATAAATCTGACATCAGAACGTTCTAGTTTGACTATTTAAAAAAAAAAAAAAATTGTCACACACCTGTCTGAGCTCTGCAGCTACCAAGCAGCATCCACTGCAGCCTGCAATGTGGGGCGTTCAGGGAACATCAGTAAATGTTCGATAAGAAAATGTTCAGCAACTGATGTGTTTTGCCTGTAACAAGGTGGGAGGTTCGACTAAATGAGAAAGTTGGATAAATCTGCAGTCTTCCTCAGAAGTGTCATCTGAGGTGTGATGACATTTCTTTTGTCAGGTGACCGGCCTGACAGATTCTGACACATCTGTCAGGTTGGCCACCTGATAAAAAGACACATCATCAACAAGTCAGGTGACACTTCTGAGGAAGACTGCAGATGCAGTTGAAACATGTCAAAGTAAAAACATCCTTAACCCTTAGATTCATAAGTGAGGTAATTTTCTTGCAATGTCTTTGCAATGAAAATTTTTTATCATTTCATTTTCCAGCTACTCCTCATAAAATGTGTTTGTGATATCATTCCATTTAAATTTTTAAGTTACTTTTTATACTTTTAAAGAAATTGTAATACTTGTATTATTACCCCAACCTCTTTGTCACTGATAATATCATACAAGACGTGATGCACAAACTTGGACAGACAAAGTGCAGCAACAGCTGGAGGAAAAGAGTGGAAAAATGTATGCAAAATGGAGATTGACATTCTTTTATTGCTGCTCCATGTAATAGTCTTCTTTTTCAATCATCAAAATCTGCTGTAAAGTGAGAAATAAACACATTTCAAACATGAAATCATTCCTGTGTGGACAAAAATATAACACAAACAGTAATACAAATGATTATTCTGAACTAAAATGACAAAAAAACACCCTGATTCTTATATGGGTCATTTTTGATCCCCTTCTGGAAGAGTTTTAGGGTCCAATCACTCGTACATCTAAGGGTTAATAATCCTTACTAATTTGTCGGTTAAAAAGAAACGCTAATCTAACGAAAAAGATGACAAAATGAACATAACTAACCTACTAAATGAAAAAGTTAGTCTGGATCCCTGAAAAGTGAGACAGTACACAGTCACCAGTCGCTGTAACAATCATTGTCAGATTGTTTAAAGGCACCTTAAGCTGCAGATTCAGGTCAGAAATTAAGTCAAAAAATCCTCAGCAACAGAACCCCCACTGGAGAATATTTCATGGAGCAGCTTCAGGCTCAGTCCTGAGGTCTAATCTGGCATCACTTTGTTCCCCACATCTCCAGCCGTCACTCCACAGCTATGTGGACATAATTGCAGCAGTATATTCCAGTCGGTTCCTGTCGACCTCGGTCCATTCCTCTTCACACTCCTCTGCCTGAACAGCCGTAGGTGTTCGCAGATTTAATGGCAGGTAAACATTTCTCTGTCGACTCCTGTATTTGTCTCACTATCCTCAGTGAAATTGCTGCACCATCTGGTTGTCTGTGGAAAAATATCTGCAGGCGAATCCCCGCTTCACTGACTCCGTTTCTCTTTTTATCTCTTTCCGAGGGTCTCAGAATAAACAGGTTCAAATGTGTATTCACTCGAAAAGACAATCAGCAGAAACAGCGTCGTGGTCGTGTCTTCCCAGACGCATTCATAGAGGTCAGTCATCTCAGGAGGAAATGCAAATGTCACAGTAACACCAGATAAATGCTGCAAAATAATAACTTTATCTCAGTTGGAACTCAGTTTAGGATCTTATTTTCTTACATGTCAGGAGACATGAAAAGAATGTGCACAGTGAGAGATAATCTGTCAGATCTGCATGACATTTTAGGTATAAACACATTTACCAGAAACTTCTGGGCGCCTGATTTGAGAGCAGAAATAATGATTGTATATCCTGCGTATGTCTGAGAAAGCTTAAGGAGCTCCGCTGTCTGTTATCTTGAAAGAGACGTTTCCACCGCTGAGGCGAGATAAACCTAATGCAGCTTCTAAAGATCCAACAATTCACTCTGTTTCCTGTGATATTTCTGCTCCTGTTGGACATTGTGTAAATAAAAGGGAAACATTAACAAAGAAAAGATCTCTTGAATCACATCCACCTCAGAAAGCTCCACACATTTCAGCCTTTATTCCTTTTTCCCCCAGACACTAACCTGTCTGAGTAAATTAAATGGTTTTTAAGATCCTTTTCAAAAAGGAAGAAAAAAATCTCATTCACCTGTAAAGTTTGATTTTCTCTGATATTATTTCCACTCCTCCGCTGGTGCAGAAATTCAGATTTAATAATCAAGTCTCTTATTCAGACTTCCTTTTCCCAAATGTGACACATGAATTATATTCTGTGAAGACATGGGAGTGTTTTTATTCCTTAAAGAAGGATTGTGGTGATAAAATTGAACATTTCTTGCATCCTTCCTGTTCGTCAGTTTGAAATATGATCATTTCTCTTACTTTTTACTTATTTCTTCCTATTCTTTATTTTCTTTTCTTTTTCTTTTTTTTTTTAACCAAACTTAACCTTAACCTTTAAAACTGAAGAGATTGTCACTGTGATGGCGTTTTGACAGGAAAAACAAAGACAGCTAAAGCACTGCAACCTTTTATTTGTTGACCTTAGAAGAGTTACACTAAGCCAGGAGTGTCAAACTCATTTTAGTTCAGGGGCCACATTCAGCCCAGTTTTATCTTCAGTGGGTCAGACCAGTTAAATCAGAGCATAATAACCTATAAATAACCACAACTCCAAATTTTTGCCTTTGTTTGGTGCAAAAAAATACGTTCTGAAAATGTTCATATTTAAGTAATTATCATGAACACCCTGAAATTTCTTTAGAAAACAAGTTCAATTTCAACAATATTATGCCTCAGTTTATCATTTACATATTACAACTGACAGATCAGAGAGTGTCTACAACTGAGCAAAACATTTAATCACAGGTGTCTGGAACTGAACAATAAAGTATTTTACTTTATGATCAAAACAACAAAGGTCAGACAAAAGACAAAAAACAACAAAGACAAGACAAAGTATTGCACAAATGAGATGCAAAATGACCAAAAGGAGACAAAACGACAAAAAATTAGACAAACAACACCAAACAAAACAAAAAAGTGACAAAAAATGGACAAACGACGAACACGAGACAAAAAATTACACAAATGACACAAGCAAGACCAAAAATGACAAAAGCGAGAAACAAAATGACAAAAAAGCAGACAACACAAGAGAGACAGAAAAAAAACACCAAACAGCACAAACGGTACACAAAACAACAAATAAAGCAAAGCACACAATGACAACAAAAAGACTAAACACACAAGTGAGACAAAAAGGAAACACAAAACGACAAAAATGAGAAAACGACAAAAACATGAGAAAAACGGCAGAAGTCAGACAGAAAAAGACAAAAAACAACAAAAAGAAGACAAAATATTACCAAAATGAGACACAAAATGACAAAAGAAAAATGAACAGAGTATTTTACTTTATGATAAAACAACTCGTCATGGTCTAGAAATTATTTTAAATTCATAGTTTTACAAATTTACAATTTACAGTTAATGTCTTCTAAGTAATTTTTACACTTCAGAAAGTCGTCCTTTGGGCCAGATTGGACCCTCTGGAGGGCCGGTTTTGACCCGTGGGCCGCGTGTTTGACACCCATGCACTAAACTATGTTTGCTGTTTTTGCTCTGTCAACCGTTGACAAAGAATGAGGCCAACATTATCTTAAACACCGCAAGAATGAACTACATATAATCAGCACAGTTAACGAAATACACACTTTCAGCCTCATTACAGTCAGAGCTACTCTTGCCTTAACGAAGGGGAAGTGATATTAATAATTAACTCACTCATTTACACAGTTGGCAGCTTTGTGTTTTTGTTTTTTTTGTGCCAGTTTGAAATTCCTCCCATTGGTGTTGATTAGACTTTGTTTTTCTTGTGAGGAATATTTAGCGCTTGATCTGTTTCCTGTCTTTCATGTGCTCATAATTAGAATCGGAAACCCTGGGTGGATTTTTTGAGTTGATTAAAAGCCTAATTATGACAATTAGCTTCATTTTATTATTTTTTTTTCACAATGTTTGTAAAGTTACACCGTTTGTACTGTATTTAAATCTTCAAATCTGAAAATATAAATATTATTTCAGTATTTTCTATTATATGCTGATATTTGCTGTTAATTTAAAGACAAATTATCTATATTAAAGACTGAAAATGGTAAATATTTGTTTTAACAACATTTAACCATAAAATAATATTATTTCCGTTGCATTCTGCTAAAAAAAAGAGTTTATTTTCTGCTAAAAATCTCTCAATAGCAGCCCCTGAGTTTTGATACCGATATCAAGATAATATATTTGGCAACTTAAGTGTATGGAGTTTTAGTCTTCTCTTTAAGTTTACCAAGCCTCTTTTTGACAGTTAGCTTCATTTTTTTCAGTCTTTGTCTGTGAAGTTACACAATTTGTACTGTATTTGAATTTGCTAAAAATATCATAATTATTTCAGTATTTTTTTTATCAGTCTATATGCAGATATTTGCGTTAACAGGGAGAGAAATTATGTATGCTACGGACCAAAAATTGTAAATATTTTGTCTTTTACAACATTTGATCATAAAACAACGTTATTTTCATTGCATTCTGCTAAAAAAAAAAAAAAAGATAATCATAATTTTCTGCTCAAAACTTTTCAATAGCAGCACTTGAGTTTTGGTACCAAAATCCAAACACTGTATTTTGTTTACTTTAGTGTAAAGAGTTTTAATCCTATTTTTAACAAAATATGCCTAAGTGTTTTTTTAACAGAGTAGTACAAGTACCATTCAGACCTCAGTTTGGGTCCGGTGTTATATCGCCCAGTGTATTTCAGGATTGTGCTGGAGTGGTCTAATTCCTGGAACAGTTTATCAAACAGCTTTCCAGCCATATCCAAGTTTGATAACCGTCCGACTGTTGACTCTGCATAGCCTTCTGCCTGCCATTCCTGTTGTGAAGCTTTCTGCAGCAGGTTCGTCTTTTACAGAGTCTGTACGAGTCAAAAGACCTTGCTTTGATTCATAACGTTGTGTATTTTTCATTTATATACCTTGTGGTTAATGTAGTTTCTGTATCTGCAACCAAAATCTGTATTTTGTTGACTCTTGGCCCCTTCACCCAACCGGTCGAGACAGATGTCTGCCTTCCCTGAACTGAATTGAATTGATTAACCTCTGTAACCCAAACAATTCATTTAAGTCTGTGCAGAATAAGTGGAAGAGCTTCTCTGAAAGGATGCAGATTTCATTTATGAGCTCTTCCATTTAAATCTGTTCCTGGTGGTTGCCTTGGTTCTTGGTAAACTTGGCGTCCTGGTCCTTCTGCTGCAGGCTTCTCCTCCAGTCATCCATCTGGTTCGACATAAAAGCTCTGTCAACCTGTTTCCTTATTAACTCCGGCTTCTGCTCAGTTTTTCTCTTCTTTTTTTCTTTATTTCAAGTGTTTTACTTCTTAAAGTTGGAGTCGAAATGAATTCTTCCAGAATGTTCTCATCTTTCTGACCTGTCACTCAGTCTATTTGACTTCTTTTTTTCCCCCGTCTGCACACTGTATCCTCAAGTATTTTGGATAATTGAGCTATTTTTGATCATTTTTCCTTCTCTTCACCACAGATTACAGTAGGAGGAAGAGCTGCACCTGTGACTGAAAGGAGCAAACCAATCTTCATTCAGTAACATCTAATTACAACAAAAATACAATCCAAGGAAGTCCATATTAAACTCTTGTGAATCCGTCGTTTATGAACATGATTAATTTCCTTGCTATAATTTCTGTTCCGACAAAGCTCCATTCAGAAACATGGAGGGGGAAATTGAAATGCTTTTTTCAGGTTTAATGGAGCCCCTTTTTTCTCTTTTTCTTTAATTAAAGCCGTTAATGCACAAAAATAGCGACGCTCTATTGGAAACCATTTACGCTCCCGTTATCCACAGAGCTCTGATTGACGTGTTGATTCATTTTATTTCATCAGCGCGCTTCTAAATTGAAATTTTATCCTCCTTTAAGAGCATCAAGCTTCCCGGATTTTTCATTCTCAGATTGTTGAAAGTTACAGATCCCTTCATGTTCCTGTTAACTGCAGAGTTGATCAATGTATTAGCATCGAGGATATTGTGTTACTGTAGTAAATGCATCACCGTAACAGTAAATACTACAGTGACAGTTCACTTTAATGCAGATAAAATCATATGAAAGCTGATTTTAAGGCATTTATTTAACTGTTTTGAGGAAATTTTGACCTCATGGTTGGTTGACTGGCTCACATAAGAGCCTCAGACGCTTATATCTGCAGTTAATTCTGGAAATATAGACAAAAGAAACAGTGATATGTTTTTTTAGGTTCATATTTTAGTAATTTAACCTTGACTGGGCAGCATCAAACACAACTCATCTGCTGCACACAATTAACACGTCCAACAGTTCCACCTTTTCGTTATTGCCTGCAGCCTAATTAAACTTTGATACAGAGGAAAGAAACAGAATATGCCATTTAATATAATGATGTCTGAGTCTTATTTCCATTTCTGCTGAGCTATTTTGATGCCTAATTGTTTTGTAAGAGCTGTGTAATCCGTCGGTAGGCGTGTTAATTCCCGCTGCAGTGAAGCGACCAGCAGCTCAGACGTACGAGGCTTCAGGACAGTCAGATCTGCTTTGTTCCCAAACAATGAGAACCTGAAATGCCCTGAAAGAGAAACCAACAAGATTAGTGAAGTGGCTGTCTGTGGTGGTCTAACGTTAGCGTTTCAAGGATAAAAACGGGGAAGAGTTATACCGAGCTCACTTTTAATGCTGCTCTCCTTTCTTTCACTGGCCTGGTTTCATAAATCCCAGCTTATAAAACACCTAGAGGCTGTTTTTAACCGTTGTTGAACCGCGCAATTTGTGTAAAAGCAAGTGCATTTATAGCATTAGACAGGAGGAGATACTACAAGGGGAGGGAAGGTCAGACGAGATAAGTCAGGGAGGGATCAGGGTGGATTCATCTGCATCCAGGCCTCAGTACCTCACAGCGTTACATAAACAGCATCCATCAACTTATACTATTCAGGCAGAAAAAAGGATGCAAATTAACTAATAGTTAACAATCAGTGGTTAATTAATAGTTGAAAAGAACATTTTTCCGTGGGCTGAATAAACTTTTTTAACCACTGATGCTTGATGTTTATCACACAGTCAACGTGGTTACGTTAGAAACCTGAAGAACCGGTTCAGTAAACACCAGGTTACTTTAAAATGACGCAGTTTAAAACTCTTATTCAGTGAGTCGCCCAACAAAATCCAAAGTGTTAAACACAGCAAACAAGCTGCTGTCTTTCACAGTAGATAAACTGTAATGTTATTAATCTCTTCAGAGATTATAGATATATAGATATAATCCTCATCTGAGCTACATGTTGGAGTGGTTTGTTGGCTGTAGTTAATCCAGCTGCTGGAAACATCTGGTCAGCTGGAAGAGATGTCCACAAATACTGTCGCTGCAACTTTATCATTCTAGGAAATATTTCAGTGTTACTGCCCATTCGAACATGGATTTATACTCAGAGCAGAACGTTGCTGATAGACTTCATCACTTTGGTTTGAATGTTGTTGGAAGCAAGCAGTTAGAATGCTGCTGCTACGTTAGCACCATTTCTGCTAACAGGAACTCAGCTCCCGGCTAGTATAGGTGTTTAAAAATAGTAGCTTAGCGTTAGCATGAGCCTCAGGTAGCTAGCTAAACCTTTTTCACTATTTTCTGCTGCAGAGTTTATTAACATGACTGCCACAGTTATGGTGTGTGTCCACAGGATCTGTTAGTCTAATGCTTCCCATTCATTGCCTGCAGCTCATTTGCATAAAGTAGACGATACCTCAACTTTATGCAAATGAGGCATGGCTAAACTACTTCAACTTTAACTTCAACTTTATTATTTGTCCCTTCAAGGGTGATTTGTTATGCAGCAATTACACAAGCATTCACAATAAACAAACAACAATAAAAAAAACAATAAAAAGGACGTAAAAAAAAATAAGTAAAAACAGTACAAAAACACAACAAAAACAATAAAAATTTAAAATTGACCAATGTTCAACTAAAATGAGGACAGATTCAGCAACTGCACAGCTTATTTCTTGCCTCAGATGTTTTCAGAAATGTTTTTCACTGAATTGTTTTTGCAATAAAAGAGGAAGTTTGTGACCAAACTTCCATGTTGGTTCGATGCCTGTACAGGACGGAATGTAAAGCGCTTGTCATGTGACCACCAAGTGGCCCACTAGTGCCCGCCCACCAAGCGGGTGAGGCTCAGAAGTGGCACTTCGATGTGTTACTGTTTCCTCCTCTACCAGTTGAATTTGTGGTTGTTTGTCTGTGTGGTGTTTGTCCTGCCCTTCCTTCATGTAATTTCTGAGTAATAAGTGACGGTAAACAGTGCAGCATGTTACAGAAATCAGAGCATTTTTTGTTCTCAGCGATCAGAAATGAAGGTAAAGTGGGCAGCGCTCACTGTCGAGGGACGCTGCTGGTGTTTTTAGCATAGTGTAAATAAAGGTGAAAAGGCGTCATTGAAACAGAGTATGGATTTCAGTGCTGAGATAACACAAAGAGTCGTGTTACGATCTCAAATGTTTTGTGTCAATCGTAGCTAGTTGTGATCATTGATTTAATAGAGCTAGAGTCCTAAACTGTGGCTACAGATGCACTAACAGCACTACTCTACAACACTGACTCTCAAATATACAGGTTTTTAGTTTGTTGTTTTTTATTCCAGGAGCGATAAAGATAGAAAGCTGCAGACAGAGAAGAGACTGTCAGCTTTAAGAAAACTTCATTTCTGTGCTCTGAAAGATCAGATGAGGTGCAGCTCACCTGTAGTCCACCCAGCAGAGGCAGGAAATGCCTCTCTGGTGAAACCTGCTGCTGTCTTCATCTGACTGGCAGCCTGAAGGCATTTCACACCATCTGTCACGTACGGATGTAACAACGCAGAGCTGTCCACACCTGAGGCTTTCTTACCATCACTAACAATCTACCTGCTCGCATTAAACCCCCAGAATAAAAGACGAGCCCAGTTCTAGTTAGCGGCCGGCGTTTTGTGCACCTTTCTGAGCTTTTTCAGTCATTAATTCTCGGTGAAGTTCATTAAAACCAGACGGCAGAGGTAATTATATGAGCCGTTAAAGTGCCCGGCTGGTAGGTTTTTTTGTCAATCCCTGATTAATATCACATATTCTTAGATTTAATCTCCTCAGATAGGCACTTGATTAATTATCGATTGTCAGAGGATCGGCGTCTGAAGGATGTGGAGATAATTTAAAGGCTCCTCGCTTGTTTTCAACATGTAGTGGAGCTCAGTCTGTCCCAGATGAGTTCTTAAAGTTTATTTGATCATATCAGGCCTCTCCATCTAATTACTGCTGAAGGTTATGATGAGCTGCTCATTACTTCTTCCTCAGCTGAGTAGAGTTAATCACGTCTGTCACTTATACACTTAAAATACGTCTACAGCATCATTTAAACAGTTCAGGTGCAGGAAACAGGAAAACAGATGAAAGTGGATTAATTCTGTCATTGCATACAACAACTGTCTCTCCTCTTTTGACATAAAATCTTAATCTTTATTAATAATTTTTGAAAAATGTACTGTTATTTTACAGATTTTTCCTATCTTGTTAAATTGCAGATACAGTCACAGAAAAAAGCGTACTACGGTAGTTTACATCTTAACCATAAAAACAGGCGGAGAAGTTGCAAATTAGTTGACTTCTTTAACTCACTGGACTTTTTGAACACAACCAGGCTACCTGTCTTTATGCCAAGCTAAGCTAAGCTAAACAGCTTTATACACTGTAAAAAATGAACTTTTTTCTCAGTTTTTAGTGTTTTTCTTTTAACAATTTCTTCTTTTTGGTGGGATTTTTTGTTGTTGTTGTTGTTGTTTTTTACAGGTTTTCATTGTTTTGTTAAATACCAAATAGTATCTAGTAAAATTATGGGAAAAAAGTACCAAGAATTAAACAGTTACATCCACATATGCCATTTGTATTGTTACCAATAGTAATTCATCCATAAATTTAAAGTATTTAAAGATGTTAAGGATTGAAAAACTGATTTTCTTATTTACTGTTTTACAAGCTGTCCCTGTGTTGTTAAATTACAAATCATTTCAAGTGAAATCCCAGAAAAAAAGTTAATTGACATGTTGATTATAAAAACATACCCCAAAACTGAGCATAATCTGCATCAAAACCTGTGATGGCAAAATATACACTGTTTTACTGTATTTAATTCTACTGTAAATATCAGTTGTTTGCAGGTATGTGCTGCAGTTTTAGAATGTTTCAGTATTCTTGTCCTTTTTTAACATGTTCTTTTCTGACACTTGCTGCCAAATTTTCAGTTTTTTTTACAGTGTAACCTGAAACCCAGCCTCCTTTCTATGGACTTGTTGTATTTTATTATATTTGACAAAGAAACATACTGTTTTCATCTCCGATAAGAGGTTAGAAACAGATGTGTTTGAGGTCGTAGAGGTTAGATGAGCTTTATGTCAATCATCATTTGTTGTTTCGAGGACACAAATAGCTTCACAACATTAGAAGTTTAGAAAATGTGTGAGGTCTCAGAGTTTAAATGTAGCTGCAGGCATTTCTCTCAAGAGAGACCCCAACATTAAGAGAAACAAATGAAGGGAAAAAAATCATAAAACTGGAAACAAGAAATGTGTGCTGGCTATAAACTGAAACTAAAAGACAGTAAAACTCAGTGAGGAACTTTTGTTTTGCACTGTCAAAGCAAAACGTATGAATAATTAACTTTAAATAAAACTGGAGGAAGATAATCTAAATATCTACAGAAAAGATTTAAAAAATGGATGTAATTGTATTTTTCACGTTTGTGGAACAGAAATATGTGAAATGGTGCTATAATTGAATTCAGTCTGTGAAAACAAGCACAGAAGTATATTCAGTTCAATTCAAATCAATTCAATTTTATTTATATAGCGCCAATTACAGTCAAATTGTCTCAAGAGCTTTACAGAACCCATATGCCTGACCCCCAGAGCAAGCCAAAAGGTGACAGTGACAAGGAAAACACCCTTTTAACAGGGAAAAAAACCTCGAGCAGAACCCGGCTCTAATGTGGGGGGACCCATCTGCCTGCTGGCTGGACGGGTTGAGAGGGACAGAAGAGGTAGAGAGGTAGAGATAGAGGGATGGAGGTAGAGGGTTAGAGGTAGAGATAGAGGGGTAGAGGTAGAGATAGAGGGTTTAGAGGTAGAGAGGTGGGGGGGACACAAGGACCATAAAACACACAGTATAATACATGCATGATAAGACAGATGATACATGCAAAGTACAACTAACATGGAAACTGATTATAGTTTACTGCTATGGTGTACAGCTCTGGCATTAAATATACTACATATATAGCTAGTGGTAAATTCAAAAATATGTAGATGAGCAAATCAAGTATAGTAAGGGCAATGCAGAGTAGATCGGTGGAAATGGGCAGCTGGAGGTGGGAGAACAACCACACATCTGAAGCATCCAGCTCTGGGACCAGGGACACTCGGAGATATTTGTTCATTATCATTTTAAGTCACGCAGCAGTTTGCTATCGTGTTCTAAAGATTTTCCAGCTGGAAAAGCTGCAGGGATGTTTTTCAAATCTGCTTCAAGTATCAAGGACAAGGACACTGAAATACACAGTACTACACAGGAACACACACCTCCACTCCCTCCACCCACACCTCTACACCTTGATGCCTTATTGATGAGACTGCAGGGCAAATCCATGACTTTTGCTGGGTTTTGAATGTTATGAACTTGACTCATGCGATAATTTGAAACTCAGCCTCTGGAGAGATGTTCAGAATTCAAATAAAGTCAAGCTATAAAGCTAGCATGTAAAAGGTTGGCTAATGCATGTTGCATATATGCAGAATGTAAATGACTCCATTTGGTAGAAGGTGATCAGTTTCCTGCTGCACTGATTTACTCAAATCAAATTTCTGTATTACTGTCAAGCAATTTTAAAGTGCACTTTTGAAATGTTGCAATAACAACACAAAAAAGTGAATTAGGCTAAGTTGTATCAACTGCTAATAAAATAGGCCGATGAAGAAGAAAACTTTGTCCATTTATAAGAGAAAAATGGAGAGAAATCTTTAGGAATTTCAATTTTAGTTTTACAAGTTGTGCTAATTCTTGCATATCAGCTGGTATTTAGTATTCTAGACAGTGAAAGAAGTAGAAACAGCTGATCAGTCGTGTGAGCTAAATGTTCACTGAGTCAGCACTTATTCAAGGGTCGTTCCAGAATTGGAGGACCCACACATCAAATCTCAAATAATCTATGTACAAAATACTAAAATATGCAGTTGTCATGTAAATTTACTTGTCCTGAGACCAAATCAAAAAAAAAAAAAAACTAGGAGAAAAGAATGTTTGAAAATATTTTTAAAATACCAAATAAATCTAGAGTTCCCCCTAAAATGCCATTTTTCTCTTGTCCCACCTCCCTGATGACCAAACTACAACTAAAATAGAACAGTTAAAGCTAAATTTAAATCTTTTTATTTTTTTAGTATTTTTTTTCATTGATGTCTCTTGTGATTGTGGGAACATTTTTTAATCAACATAATATTTTAAATAATAATTGTTGTACATGGAATGTGTGTCCCACAACAACCTGTTAGCATGACCTTTATAGCTGGTAGAAGAAGAAGAAAACAGTGAATCACATGACATGCTGGAATTAACATCATCAAACAGTTTTCAAAAGAATGGGTAGAGCAAAGCTATGTCCTCTCTTCTATTTTTCAATTCTGGAATGACCCTCAAAGTGTTTCCATCTTCCATAAAGTGCATAAAGTGCTCTTTTTCAAAACAGGCAAAAACTACCTCAAGCAAACATAGAAACTTTTATGCAAAATTGAGTACATTTATTTAAATTATTTGCCATTTCTCTTTACTCTTTACTGATGTGATACTTCTAAATTCACATAAAAATACAAACACAGCTACAGTTAAAAGCTAAATATGTGGAGTAACAGCGAGATCTGAAACTGATTTTAGCATTACATTCTTATGACACTGTCAGACTCCTGGAAGATGTTCTGAAAAGAGAATCAAACCCAATGCAACAGAACCACAGATTAAAAAAAAAAAAAAGATTTAATGCATTTTCCCTTGTAAGAAACTGGTACTCACCCCCTCAGTGCAGTCAGTGTCCAACAGTTAAATCAGCCGTGTTCTGCTAATGTTGGTTAATGTAGCCTCAAGCTTCTTCAGTGCAGACTGTTGGAGTCCAAGGATATTTAAACCAGATATCTACCTCCCAAATCTAATGTTAATGAAGATTCAAATGACTCTAGGTGTGACTGTTGGTGAAATCTCAGGACTGCATGTAAGTACCTGATAAGTGGTGTTATAGACTCCCTCCAGTGTTTACAGATGGACTCTGTCCTCCATGTAGTGTCCTGTATCTGTTAGATGCAGGAGGACTTTCAGCTGATCTGGTGGTGAGAATAAACACTCCCCACCAGCCAGTTAGAACTGAAGAAACATCTGGGATGAGAGGAGAAATGTGTCCAAAAAACAAAAAAAGAAGTAGAATTGCCGTCTACTGAAGCACTTAGGATTTCCATTACCTGGCAGTTACCTGGCTGACTGAGAATCTTCAGACGTGATGAGAAATGAGCTACAGAGGAAGCAGAGCAAACTTCCAACTGCAGATTTCTTTCACTTTAAAAATAGTCTTTTTTTATTGACATTGTTGCCTTTACTGGCGCTAGGAGGAGACGGACTTGAAACAATAGAATAGAATAGAAATACTTCATTGATCCTCAAGGGGCTTTTCTGTTGAAACATTAGCAAGCAGAAAGAGTAAAGTGATGAGGACCATGATATTACAATGTAACATATATGATCCACCCATGCATTATCTATACACCACTTAATCCTCATCAGGCCTCATTGGGTGCTGGAGCCTATCCCAGCTGACTTAGGGTGAAGGCAGGGGACACCTGGACAGGTTACCAGTCTATCACAGGGCTACATGTACAGACAAACAGTCACACTCAGATTCACACCTACAGACAATTTAGAGTTATCAGTTAACCTCAGCATGTTTTTGGACTGTGGAAGGAAGCCGGAGAACGCAGAGAAAACCCATTCATGCACAGGGAGAACATGCCAACTGCATGCAGAAAGACCCCAGGCTGGGACACGAACCAGGGATCTTCTAGCTGCAGGGTGAAAGTACTAACCACTGAGCCACTGTGCAGCCCCAAAATACAGTAGAAATACAGAAAAATATACTAATATACAAAATGCACAATAAAGTGTCAAATATGGTATGAATGAGAAAATTAAGCAATTTAAGCAGCAATGCAACATGTGCAAGTAATGAACAAGTATGTTTATGGGATATTTTGTTCAAAAGTTTGGGGTCACTTAGAAATATCCTTATTTTTGAAAGAAAAGCTGTTTTTTCAATGAAGATAACATTAAATGAATCAGAAATACAGTCTAGACATTGTTAATGTGGTAAATGACTATTCTAGCTGGAAACAGCTGATTTTTAATGGAATATCTCCATAGAGGTACAGAGGAACATTTCCAGCAACCATCACTCCTGTGTTCTAATGCTACATTGTGTTAGCTAATGGTGTTGAAAGGCTCATTGATGATTAGAAAACCCTTGTGCAGTTATGTTAGCACATGAATAAAAGTGTAAATTTTCCTGGAAAACATGAATTTGTCTGGATGACCCCAAACTTTTGAACGCTATTGTATGTATCACAAGTGCACAAGTTGTCTCCTTAACCTTCAAATCCACATCAACCAAACTCTCACATCCACACTAAAACATGAGAAATTCAGGTGTTATATTGTGAGAACCCAGTGAAACATGACAGGTAGAAACCTGGTGCTTTATGAGCTGTTTCCAGAGTAACTCACTGGGGTATTTGGCTTAAATGAGTCTTTAATTTACAGCAGACAGAGAAGCAGTAGTACTATTCCAACCCTCATTACCCAGGATGCAGCGGATGAGGTTACAGTGGACAGAAGATGTGACTTCTCTGTAAAACTTGTTCATTTCTTTCCCTCTTTCCTGCCTCTCAGCAGCTTGATCTCTGCTCTGCTCTCAAAGAAACTCTGAGTGTCTTTTCCGACTCAGCCAACTGGCCGGCCAGTCGGTCAGGCAGCCGGCCTCCAACAGCCTGCAGCTGCTGCTGTGAATATAAAGCAGAGTCAGAGTGCACTGATCACCGGCCTGCTCCATCTGGTATTCAACGTAAATACAAGTGTGGACAAAAGGCGAAGCAGCGGCTCGGGCTCACATCATTCAGCTGCAAACTGACTCATCATATCGGAGCCTTTTAATGCTTCATTTCACTTCGTCATTCACTAATAACAGTTCTACTGAGAGTTCACTGATTTCTCCCCTCCTGCAATTCATACAGCTGGATGGTTTCACCGTTTTCAGTCAGAGAAATTTATCTTAGCAAAACATCTACTCTGTAGAGACCATTTGCAATGTTAGTTTGTGAATGTCTGTGCTATTGATGAGTTAATTACTAACATAGTAGCCAACCGGGAACATAGCAGCTGTAGTCAGAGTAGCCCTCGAATTTCTTTTCATCCAGAGTTTTCTTTAGCATCAGGTTAGCTTCAAGCTCAATGTCTATTAACAATATACTCACTGTTAGATTTACAGAATCTGGAAATGTCTTTTACTAATATGTGCAGCGTTTTCTATTTGTGTCATTCCAGAACTGGAGGACATTTTGTGTCCAACCCATCAAATTTCAAATAATCCCTGTACAAAATACTAAAGCATGCATTTGTTGTGTGAATGTACTTGTCCTGAGACCAAATCTTAAAAAAAAAAAAAAACTAGGAGAAAAGAATGTTTGAATATATTTTTAAAATACCAAATAAGTCTGGAGTTCCCTCTAAAATGCCATTTTTCTCTTGTCCCACCCCCTGATGACCAAATTGAATCTCAAATAAAACAGTTAAAATCAAATTTATATCTCCTTTTTTGGAATTATTTTTTTCATTGATGTCTTTTGTAATTGTGGAAATTTTTTTTAATCAACATAATATTTTCAGTAATAATTATCATGCATGGAACGTGTGTCCCATAACAACCCTGTTAGCAAAACCTTTTCAGTTGGTAGAAGAAGAAGAAAACAGTGAATCACATGATATTAACGTCATTCAACAGTTTTCCTAAAGAATGTGTAGAGCAAAGCTATGTCCTCTCTTCTATTTTTCATATTTTCATAACATTGTCAGGCTTGACTGAATGTCTCACTCTACCTCATGCAACACTGTTATGCATATTATCAGGATAAGACTAATTCACTTTACTTTTTTCCATCAGTCAGTTTGTCCTTCTGGTCAGCAGTAACAGCTAGCTAAACATCTAGCTTCTACTCCTGAGAAAAAGCTAACATTAGCATGGATTAGCAACTCTACTGTGATTAAAGTAGGGTCAGCAAACAACAAATAAAATGTAATAAAAATGGTACCATTGATGTGTAAGCTGAGCCAATCAAGCCTTTGATAATTTATTACCCATTATTGATGAATATGGAGCAGAAAACTGTAAAAGAGGAGGTCTATTTTTCAAAAAAATATGAAGCCCAGATGGGGGCTGCACAGTGGCGTAGTGGTTAGCACTTTCGCCTTGCAGCAAGAAGATCCCTGGTTCGCGTCCTGGCTTTCCCGGGATCTTTCTGCATGGAGTTTGCATGTTCTCCCTGTGCATGCGTGGGTTTTCTCCGGGTTCTCCGGCTTCCTCCCACAGTCCAAAAATATGCTGAGGTTAATTGATCATTCTAAATTGCCCGTAGGTGTGAATGTGAGAGTGATTGTTTGTCTCTGTATGTAGCCCTGTGACAGACTGGTGACCTGTCTAGGGTGTCCCCTGCCTTCACCTGAGTCAGCTGGGATAGACTCCAGCACCCCCATGACCCTAGTGAGGATTAAGCGGTGTATAGATAATGGATGGATGGATGAAGCCCAGATGTCCTCCAATGCAGGAATGACCCATTTATAAACTGAACGTTTGCACACTACTGTAGCTTCTATGCACTTTTTGCACCATTTTAAACCATTAAATTTTTGTAAACGCTCAGCAATGTACAATATACAGAAGCACAGCTGTTTTCCTTCCTTTGCAATTATCACTACTCTTACAATAGTTCTTAAAACACCTAATTATCTATCCTTACAACAAAGAGCTACATCACTGTTTTCATAGATTACATAAGTTACTGACTCTTTTTCACCATATTTTTCCATTTCATATTTGCACCTGCTTCCCATTTCTTATTGTCTATTTGTGTAAATGCACTGACAGGATTGCTGCTTACTTTTTGTACACTGTGCTATGACAATATAGAAATTATATTATTCGGAAAAACTCTTAGCTTGCTATCTTTGAGTTGAGAAATTGATTAGCCCAGTAGCTCAGATTGAGCTGAAATTCATGGATCAAATTCACCAAAATTCAACTTGATGCATAAAGACTGTACAGCTTTTTAGTCACCCCTGAGAGTACATGCACTGATTATGGTGAATTAATTAATTATGATGTGAAAACTGAGATGTTGGATTCATCAGACCTCTACTCTGCTGTCAGTGCCCTGAGGAATACATTATTGTAAAATGCTATCACAGTAAAAACTACATCTATAACTTCACTCTATACTTTATTAGAGGAGAGGTCTTACCCTTGTTTGGAAAAGCAGACATAAAATAGATATGAACTGCACCTGATAGGACATTACAGTAAACAAAACCCAAATGAAAAGCTTCTGTTTCTTATCCGTTTTCCCAAACACTCAAGCAGAATTACTAACAAGTCCTGAGTTAATGTTTCCACAAATTTTCACCCTCTGAATTCTCACTGTGCCTCATTATGTATGAAAAAAACTGTTCCCAAACTTGCTGTTAAAGAAACAATTAAGTGTGTGAGAACTAGCTGAGAAAACTAAATGGAGATGCAGAGATTAGAGATCCAACCGAGATGAGTTCATAATTAAAAACAAATCCACATCACACTGTTTATTATGTCACTTAGTTTCAGTTTTATTCACACCCAGATCAGCCTTTGTCTCCCTATGGGCTCATTCTCATGCAGCTCTCCTTTCTGTTTTTCAAAAAGTCCATTCAGCATCTCTGCTTGGCTGTTTTGGAAGTTGCCATGGCAAAGCAGAAACTCTCCATTGATGACTATGCAGTGCAGAAGTAATGCGTTGCTTCTCCACGGGGAATCGCTGGAATTGCAGGTTCAAAATCTGATGAAAGCTTTGAGCGTTTAACTTGGCAGGTCAGAGACAGAAATTCCTCTGCGAGCCGCTTTTTGACAGAAGAGTGGATGGTTTAGTAGTGAGGGATCCTTTGGGAGTGGACGCTCGAGTGAGTGCTCAAATACAAGCGAGGCTGGAGAAGTTTATTCAGTCACTGAACCCTTCACTGCTTCACTTTGGTTCATTTAACCAAATAGGAGGGAAGCCATCTGGTCTTTAGTGTCACCAATTAACTGGTGAGGTGTAAAATTTAGCCTTGATCTCTGA
This sequence comes from Amphiprion ocellaris, assembly GCF_022539595.1. Lineage (NCBI taxonomy): Eukaryota > Metazoa > Chordata > Actinopteri > Pomacentridae > Amphiprion > Amphiprion ocellaris. Next base: position 30,411,433 of record NC_072775.1, read on the forward strand.
ATAAAATGAGAGGATTCACATTGATCTCATATGTACATATATACTCATTTTCTCCTTTTTACTATTTTATATGTAAAGAACAACCGGGCGTAAAATGCACCTTAAACCCGATGTACCATTAACATGTGCAGTGCTACGTCTGAGCATCCCCATCTTCATAAAACTTCATTCCTTTATAACTAAACTACATCCTCAGATATGTTTTAAAAGGAATATAATTTTGTTTTAACATCAACATTATTTGGGACCTGTGATGACCACCAATCTCAAGTTGAGTTTTCTCTTGTTTACTTTCGGTTTTCATTTTTCATGTATTTGTTTCATTTAATGGTAAAAATGGGTCTCTGTACATTTAATGTGAGGTTTCAGAAAACAGGCACAAACCACATCACCATAAAACTACATAATGTTTTCATCAAACCTTAACCAAACCTCGCCACATTAGAGGCTTGGTTAAGGTAGGCGCCATAATTAACTCGTTAGAGTTAAGAAATATATCATGATTTGGGTTAAAATACGACTCTTTTACTACGTTTGAAGCATCTCGTCCATTTTCTGGACTTCCAGGGTGACAAGTCCTGCCCATATAATATATGATTGGTTGTCTGAAAAGGAACAACAGTAATGCAGTAAAATGAATGGCAAACATATGTTGATTAGAAACAAAGCGGTTACAAACATAATCCAGCAGAAAATACATTACCCTCAAAACCTAGTTTAGAAGCTGTTTACTTGAGTAGAAACAGAATTTTTAGACGGGGTTGATCTGAGAGTAAATTTCACACTCAAAGGTAGGCCAAATGTGACTCACTCATATATGGGTTACACGATCGATGAGCTTTTGGGCACAGAAGAGGAATAAGAGACTGCATCAGTTTTCTCGATATATCGGGATATATTCAATTTAATTCAGTTTTATTTATATAGCTCAAACTCAGGCTGTTTTGTTTGGGTTAATTGCTGAGTTACAACATGAAACAGATGGGAACAAAGTATTTCCCCACCACTGCAGCTGCTAGTCTCTCTTCAGCTTTATGTTGCTAGATCTTTTCCAAATATGCCGATAACTCACAACATCATGACCTCCGACAGGTGAAGTGAATAACATTGATCATATTGGTACTATGGGGTGTTCTATGTTGATGAGACGTAGGCACCCAAATAAACGCTGTCCCAGAACAAGCACACTCCTTTATGCAAATGGAATCCTAAATGCCACTGTCCTACCCCTACAGGAAAATGCACCCCACCACATCGCAAAAACATCAAACAATCAGCAACAACTTGAGGAACATGACAATCGCCCAAGATGTTGATTTGACCTCCAAACTTCCTAGACCCCATTCAGATCAAGCATCAGCAGGATACAGTGGAACAAGTTTGATTCACAGAGGCCCTACTGTACAACCCAGAGGACCCAAATCCACTGCCAACGTCCTGAAATGTGATTTGTCCAGGCCCATTGGTTCAGAGTATTTTTGCCGACATAAGGGGGACCTACGCAGTGTTAGCAGGTTGTTGTAATGTTGTGGCTGATCAGTGTATAGTTGCTGATGTATATTAGCAGAAGTGCAGCATGCTGGGTGATACTAATAGTTTCTAGGGCCGTTCAAGGTTGGGCTTATCTATATGACAATCTTCCCACCCAGCTGGAGGTCACACACTATGCAAAGACACCAGCAAACCCAGTGTTTTTGGATTGGTGGTACTCAAGTGCATTTCGCTACTATTTTGAGGAAGAGCACACTTGGCAAGAGTACATGGGAATCGTGGCTCTAATGATAATGGTTGGTGACAGTGGCTTCCCTTTAAACAAGTGGCTGATACCTGCATGGATCAGGAAATGGCATGTAACTAGTGTAGGTGCACTAATGGACCAGGTTCACAATTGACTGCTGCATAGGAATGTTCAAACACAGGCCTATTTCAGTATAAATGTGACGTTCACCCTCTGTGGATGCACTAATGTAGGCTCAAAAATTAGAGACTAAAATTATGAGATGATGTATAGCTACTGCATATAGGCACACTCATTATTTCTTTTTTTAACTGCATTGCACAGTAAAATCAGCACAGAGTACATACACCATCATGTGTGCAGCAGATGTGCAACATTAGCTGAGGAAAGAGACTGTCTCTCCCAATGGAGGTTGTGGAACTGGTGGAATAAATTAGGAAAACAGGCTGCAGAGAAGGAAGTAACGGCTCACCTCATCAGAAGTAATAAAAGTCAGCTGATCAGTCTATAGAAGTACTGGAGAAATAATGGAGGCTCTTTAAATAATCATCTCTAATCATTTATTTACATCAGCATTTCACACTTTTATTGCATCTCGTCACCAGCAACGTGTTTGTATTTTCCGTCCATGTTCTTGTCCCCGTGTACATATATACACTTGGACTCAATGATGACCTGGTTATATTTTGGTGGTAAATACCATTTTCTTTGGCATAATTCAAGAATTAATTTACTAACTATGACAAAATTTCCCAGAAATTGTCACGGGGGTGGTGGTGAACCCAGGCCGAGAACACACAGACTCACGGCAGGATCAAGCAGAAATTAATTTTATTTTGTTACAAATTAAGTATGTCAACAGAACTAAGGGGGAGTGAGTGACAGAAACTAAGAACTAAATCAACGTGAAACTAAAACCAGGAAAAACTCTAACTAAGGAACTCACTACGGACTGGAAAAGGGGCAGACAGGCAACCGGAGACCGGCAGTCCAGGTTTTGTTCTCCGCTGAGGTGGGTGAGCGGCAGAGAGTGGTTTCAGCAGTCCTGGAGATCCAGAGGCTGGGGCAGCGAGGACAGGCTGAGGCAGGCAGGGACGAGACGCCTCTTCCTCCCGAGGTGAACGCTGGTTCAGAGTTTGGTGGTGGGCAGGAATGACCGAGGAGCCCAGGCAGCGTGACCAGCTGAGACTGCAGGTACAGGAGAAGAGATTAGTTCTCAGTTGCAGGTGAACACTAACAGAATGTGCAGAGGCCAACCAAACTGCTTGGAGCTGAAGCAACTATCTGGCAGGGTGTTGAGTGTGGAGCTGGCTTTTATGGAGGGAGATGGAGAACAGGTGTGCTGCATCACGGCTGCCCACAGTTCTGATGACAGTGATTGGTTATTGCAGGCAGCTGCTGCAGGGAGTGAGTGGAGACCAGGTGAGGAGGAGGAGGTGATCAGGAGGGAGCTGAGGCAGGGACTGAGGAGGGAGCCTTGACAGAAATGTTTATTAGACTATCCATAAAGTCAAAGATCAGTTTCATTGTGATATTATATTCTGCCGAAACACTTTTCTGGCCATTATTCAGCTCTTAGAACCTGGTATTAACTCCAAACTGACTGGTTGGTAGAGGCATACAGCTGTGATTTGGTAATTCTAGCTGTTGCTATTGTGATGAATATTATTGCTGTAGCCTAAAATGTGTTGCTCCAAGAAAAGACCTCATTTGTCATTTTGATATCTAAAGAATTGGATGTTTTGAGATTAAGTGTATGTTGAGAAATGAAGTAAGATTATTGATGTTTAAAAATGATTAAGATGTCTGAGACTTGTGCAGGGATTTATATGTAAGATGGTATTTAGATGTTCAGAAACGCAGTGTCATTCTCAATTGTGTAGCTGGAAAATTTCAAGAGCTTCAAGAGTTTCCTCAAGTGCAGTCGCTAAAAGTGTCAAATGTTGTAATAAAACTGACTTTCATGAGAACCAGACCAAAGAAAGGAAGAGCAATAATTAATTCTTCAACTGAGACAAAGTTCATTAGAGTTAGAAGCCTCAAAAATCACCAATTACCGGATCTCAGATTAGAACAAACATTAATTCTTCCCTTATTTCAAGCAGCAGCCGCATCCCAACATCAGCTACATCTACATGGTCGAAACCACAGCTAAGAAGGACCAAGAAACACAACTACACTCATGAAAGTCTGGATTTGGCTTTTGCTCGTGACACTGGTGAGGATTTATTCAGAATTCAAGTCCACACTTAACCAGCTTTGGTAACACAACATTCTTCAGCAGCACACTGTCCCAACTGGTTTGAGTTTAGTGGGAGTATTATCATTTTATCAGCAGGACAACAGGTCAAAAAAACACCTCCAGGCTCTTTAAAGGCAGTTTGACCAAGAAGAAGAGTGATGGAGTGCTGCTTCAGATGACCAGACCTTCACAAAAACCAACCTAGATGGTTTGGGATGAGTTTGAAGGAAAAGCATGTAACTCTCACTTCGTAAATGGAGAATTAATTATTCCAACACTGTGCTGTCATCCTGTTATGAACAGTCTTCCACCACCGGACTATAAATCCCCAAAGCCATAAACTGTTACGGATTGATGACTCCACTCTACATTATTTATCACCCAAATCAAAGCCATAACATCACATCCCTTTAAAGAGCTTTCTACATTGGATGGGTAGCTGATATGACTGCACTGTAGAGATAGAGTGAGGCAGATGTTGGTATCTTACTACTGGTTTGGAATTATCAGTGTGAAAAAAAACAATTCACGTCAGTCTGTACTGTCATCGCAACTCGTGTCGATTTCCTCTTGCTGACAAAATCTCCAACCTGACAAGACCAGATGTTCCTCTGTCCATTAAATGAGCTCCATCCAGGTTTAACTGACTGTCTCCAGAATAAAAGCTTTCATATGTCAAGTTCTGCTCTGTATCTGTAAAGTGTATTTTAAAGTGTTGATTGATAGCTTGATCAAAACTCACATTCTCTGTAATTAACTGTACAATAGCCTAGTAAAAATACATACCCACCTTTGTTCTCCAACCTGTAAAAGAAAATCTGGTCACATTTTACAAACACTTCTGGGAGGAAATGTTCCCTTTAAAATGAAACAAATTGCTTTTCCCACATGTCCCATTGTGGCCCAGTTTCGCTACTAGGCCCCGGGATTGTTCTTTTTTCAAACCTCGCAGATGAAGCAACAGCTATTCTTCCCTTAACAATACAGAAATAGCATAATTATTGCCGTGCAGCCTCCTTTGTGAACTACAGAATACAAAACTTAAGAGAAACTAAGACGGAGGCTTCACTTGTTCCCATTTTACTCCTCTGAGGATTTTCTGGATGATAAAGAGAAACTCTTGCTAAGAGAGAAACTCCATCCGTTGCATTTTTTCTCCCTGCTTCCTATGTAACTCTCCCACTGTGTGTCACTGTTTGTGTTTGACTCTCGTGGTGTATTGTTATCGAAAAGATCTTGCAGATTTGCCTGCAACCGGAAGCCTGCTGTTTCCTCTGTGCAATTTTTGCCAAATCTCAGGTTTACAGAGTTTTAAAATCCCTCTCTCGCCTGATTTGAACATTCAGCAGCCAGCTGGTTTCTCTGTGTGAGGCGTGTCCACAGGCCGGCAAGGTGTGTGACGCTCATGTCCAGTGTGTGTTCATGTGCATTCGTGATCTCTTGTTTCTCATGCACCCTGGCGTCGGTGCTATGCGATTCCCCTGCTGTTTTTGCTCTCAACAGGTTTTTTATCATCCGAATCCCCTGCTGTCTATACTCTCAGTAGGTTTTCATTATCAGATTCCCCTGCTGCCTCTCCCTGCACGCCTTCCCCTCTCCTCTCTGTTAGCAGGGCTTTTTCTGGACATTTCATCCTCTGAATGCAACCGAAAACCTCTCAGTCTAACTGCGTCCGCTGGACCTCATCTGAGTGTAGCGCCACGACCGCGTCCGCAGGCAATGCCGTGTTGCACAAATTGGTCTGAAACTCCTGCGGTGTGCTGAATCATGGTTCCTTTGTTGCACCTGTTGTTAGTGTAACTGGTGCCACGTCGCTCTTGGCTTCTGTCGAGCCAGTCGCCAAGTTTCCATCCATGTACACTACCGTTCAAAAGTTTGGGGTCACCCAGGCAATTTCATGTTTTCCATGAAAACTCACTTTTATCCATGTGCTAACATAATTGCACAAGGGTTTTCTAATCATCAATTAGCCTTTCAACACCATTAGCTAACACAATGTAGCATTAGAACACAGGAGTGATGGTTGCTGGAAATGTTCCTCTGTACCTCTATGGAGATATTCCATTAAAAATCAGCCGTTTGGAGCTAGAATAGTCATTTACCACATTAACAATGTCTAGACTGGATTTCTGAATCATTTAACGTTATCTTCATTGAAAAAACTGCTTGTATATCTTGTACTGTGTATATGAGGTGCAATCAAAGGGAAACGTCCAAAACTGCACCTGTAAACAGGAAAAACTGGATCTGATTAAGATCTGGCTGCATTTGGATCACTCTGGTTCTGTAGGCTCCTCAAGTATAATCTGTGAGCCGAACTGGATCTCCTTTGTGTCAAAACAATGACCTTTAAAGTTGGAAGAAAATCGTAGAGTACCGTATTTAGTTAGCAGGGCTGTTGGGAGAGACTATTGTATTGTTGTGGCCAAAAATTGGGATCACACTTCAATTTAGATTGCTTGAGATCAATGTTCTCCATCAGATGCCTCAGGACCAATTATAATTCATGTTTCTTTATCGACAGTGTTGTTAGTAACTGATCAGTCATTAACACAAATGAAATGTAGTGGACAAAATGATACAGCTACTTTAGACCACAAATGTGCTGTTCGTCATGAAAGCTGCTTGATTTCCAAAACTACTCTGGATTTAAACTGCTTCACTATAACCCTGAGAGAACTGCCCCTCGTCCAAATAACTGCCTCCTCAGGTGGCTACAATGTTAAACACAGATGAGTTGCAGTCTTGGTGTCATTAAACAGTAAGATTCTCCACCTGGTGGCGCAACCAGGTACTACAGCTAATGTACAATACATTTTCTGACATACATGTCCTTCGTCTTTTGACTTATCAGTTAATATATTTTTATTGGTTACATTATTAACGCCAGAGATTAACCAATTTTTATCAACATTCCTACTCAGGACATTACAGTATAACTTGACAGGACAAATTTGCGGTGCACGACCTTGTTAATATCAAAGAAAACAACAGAAACCGTCTAGGAGCTCTCCTGACTTGATACGCCTTCTTGAAGCCTTTGATGACCCTCAGCGTGAAGGCTGGGTCATCCTGAACATGTTGACAGAGATCCTTACAGTCTTTGACACAGTGCTGCTCCTGCAGGTTCATGGTGAAACTGTTAATGCGTGTCTGCAAGTGACCGCAAAAGCAAATCTATCACAGGTTCCAGTGTTGATCCCGAGATTTGAAGTGGAATCCTGAATTACAAGATACAAACCTTCTCATCTGTTGCATGTGCATGACCATGCTGTTGACATGCCGTTTTCTGATTGCTCCTTGTAGTTTGCATTGCAATTTTTAACCAATTTTACAGAATATTTGCAGCGCTATCAAACCTTTGTAGACACTGAGGGAGTAATGAGATGACTGATTTAAAAAGGTGCCAGTCAGTCCAGGAAGTAAAATGAAATAGGAAACGGGATGGAAATGGGGCATTTGTGCTTGTTTTACATATAAATTTTGAGGAATGTTACAGGGTCCTCATCGCTACATGGAGATCTGATGTTTTTATCAAGTTACATATATCATGTCAGTGTTTTATATTGGTACGAGAGTGCAAATCTGTCATAACTGCCTGTACTGCTTAGACTGCTGCAGTACAATAATATCCAACTTCTGTATCCTCATCATAAGTAGCAAGGATGGTAGCTTCGAATAGAGGAAGGATTAGCAATGATACTACTACAACAACTACTATTATTACTACTAATTAATTCTCAACTAATTTCATTTCTTTACTGAATAAATTGTTTTTTTCTTATTACATCAATATTGATGCTTTGATACAGCATTATGAACCTGATATGTGTGCATATAAAGCATATTGATTTATATAAAGGAGTTACTAATGATAGATTGTGCTGACTGGTATCATGTTTGTTGAGTTGGGAACAGATGTTGCTTCATTTCTCTTGATTTTTCTGCCGTTCCAGGGAGTTGAATTCCAGTCAAATGAGCTTCTATATTGTTTTCCTTGTGGGGTTTCTGTGGCTGACGTGGTTGCAGCAAGTTGAACAATCTTGTCTTTCTGTAGCTGCTGCTTTCTGTCTCCTGAATACATTGAAAACTTGCCACTAGTCTCTGTCTGAAAGCACCTTAGTGTGTTTTGACGTTTTTTCCTTCTTTTAATCCACCAAATTCCACCAAGTGTAAAGACTCTTTGTGATATTTAGGCCTCTTTGTTTTTGTGTGTTGTGGGTTTTATTTTTATGCTCATAAAACTGATGTGATTAAGCACACTTGACTTGCCTGACTGAAGAAAACGAGCCCCTCTAGGATCAGGAGGCTGTAAAAAAAACAAAAAAAACAAATCTGCTATACTGAGCCCTGAGATTAATACAGAGGAACAGGAAAACATTATTTAGAAGACCGTCCATTTGAGATGCATAATGGCTTTTCTTGGCAGCTCCATTTTTCTGATACCAGTAATTAATCTGAGCTTTATTTAGAATGGCAATTAAATGCTGCATTACATTCTTACTTTTTTTTTTTTTACAGAAATATAATTGCGTGCTTTCATTTTAAATGCCACAAGCATATTGCAGAAGTCATTATTTAAAATTTTCCACCAAAATATGTTCTTGGTTTTGCAGCCATCATGGGGTATTTTATCAAAAATGGATTTCCAAATAATATTTTCCACACGTTGATCTCTGAGGGGTAACTGTACTGATAACTCATCAGTTTACATCCATAACATCCATTAATAGTCTGAATATCTGACAAAATCCATGATGTACACAGGTCAGAGGTGTAAAAACCTAGCTATGGAAGAAAATTTGTTGAAATATGCCAAATTCCCATTTTCTTAACCCTTCATAAATGTAGACAACACCGTCTTCAGTGTAGATCTTGATCAAGAACATAAAAAGTTTGAACTGATACCTGATTTTTCATATTTGCACAGCAAAAAAACAGCAAAACTGAATAAAAAGAACTGTAAACATAGATAAAAACTGGTTTATGGCATTGTTCACACGTATTTATTCTTTAAAATTAGCTGACTGGTCACTTCATTTGCAGTTTCTTGTTGTCTGATAGACCATGCAAGGCATTATGCGCCTCGGATATTTCCCTGGAAAAGAGAGAAATCAGAATTTTATTAGTGGAAAGTACATTTACTAAAACACAAGGATACATTTGGAGGATTTGCACTTAAACAAATGCGCGTTTAACTCCACTACAAAAGAAGATTTGTGCATATCAAACATTTGAACAGATTATAAAATAGGTGTTGTAGATTAAACTGTGATGTTCAACTGAATTGAATTGATAGTAAATACATGGAGCTGAAATGATTAGTCAATTATTAGTTGATTGATGGAAAATAACAGATTTTTCATACCAAGAATGTCAAACATTTCATGGTTCAAGCTTCTCAGGTTTGACAATTTGCATTTCTTTTAGAATATATTTAGGTTTTGGAGTAAATGCAACATTATAAAAGCATCACTTTAGGCTGTGGGTAATTATGACCCCCCCCACCCCCCCACCCCCCCATTTTCATAACCCAACAATCACTTTCTAATTGAGGAAATAATGAGCAGATGCATCTTTATGATCATAACATCAAAATATTCATATTAGTCATAGTTTTAGCCCGAACAAAATAGTTAAACATCAGCTGCATTTCTACCAGCTACAGCAGTAAAATGCAGTTCACATGTTGATGCAGTTTACTTTCATTGAGTTAATAGAAAAAAGTACATTTCCTTGATTATGTACTGTTACGTAAGTAGCATTTTCAGTGCAAATAAAAGGTCTGAACACCTCCAAAATCTCTGAATGGAAGAAAAAAACTGCAGAACATAATTACATAATTGAATATCTATTCAATGCGATGTGTTTTTTCCTTCAAAGCTGAATCAGTCGAACTGAAGAAACGATGAACTTCTGTAATTAAATCGCTCATGACTGAGTGGCAGTTATACTAATGATGATCCACCACAGCCAACACTCTCTCCAGCGAGCTGTTAAATGGTGGAATAGCAGAACAGGTATAATTACGATCATTGTGTACGTACTCTCCCGGACGCCCAACGTCTCTCCCATCATGTTGCGCAACTCGATTTCTTTCATCCTGATGGAGAACTCGCAGATATCATCCGCCTCACTCCACGAAGTTGAACCGCCATCCTCACTTGCTGCCACGCTGAAGGCGTCCAGCGGCTGGTAATCAGCCACCGTTAACGGGTCTGAAACCTTCCTGGCTGCCGGAGCTTTGACCTGCTTGGCGGCTGACGTGTTCCGATTGACGAAATTCTCCACAGTGAAGCTTTGAAACTTCTTGTGAAGTGGATGGGGGTCAAAAAAAGGCCAGATTTTCTTGCCTTCCATCTTGTCCTGGATGCAGGGGAAGTGTCTGACACAAGAGTGCATTGTTTCTGTTTAGATTCAAAGTGGAGGGAACTAGCCTTTAGCTGTTCTGGAACCAGAGGAGGTTGGAGGTTCCGCAGCAAGATGCCACACTGTTGGTAAATCCTGTGAAAAGTCCAAAACCAACAATGAACTGAGCTGACGAGCAAGTATTGTGTGCATCCAAAGCCTCATTTAGCTTATCCCTCTGTGCCACAGAGCTCCATTGTGGTCCAAAAACGAGGAAAACCATATCCCAGACACACATTGTTGCACTCTTTCTTCATTATGATGCTTATAGGCGCTGTAGCTTGCTGAGAAAGCAGATGATAAAGGTTATATTGTAAGGACTACATCCCATATAATAGCTGCAAATGAGATGATTTCTTTGTTTTATATGTAAATCATAGTGATCACAGTCTGGTTTCCAAATATCCAAATATGTACAAGGATTCTGGACATGTTAAACACTTTTAGACTAAACATAAAAAAACAACACTACCTAATATCTAATGATTTTTGTCATTTCATTTTAAATTGCAAACCTCGTTTTTTTTTGTTACAATGCCAAAGTTTACAGTGGCACATCTTTGCTGTAGATGGATAAAAATTAGACGATGTAGACCGGATGGCAACCAGTTCATTCTAAGCTAACATTGGTGTTGTTGAGCAGAAGATATACACTGAGATGAAGAGGTCAGAACTCAGCACCAAAATCGCATTTTTTGGTAAATGTTGAAAATTCGTTTGATTCCTTTACATAGAAATCAGTCTGTTTCTCCTATATACTAATTTCTGAACTTATGTTACCATCTGTTAATACATTGGCAATGAATAAAACTTTCAATATGTTTAATTAGCTTCATGTTCTTACAGCTTCCAGTTTCTCCCCTTTTTAAGTATTAATTTACACTTTGACAATAAAAAACAGACCAAAACTGTCAACAACAGCACCAAAAACCAGATTTTTATTATTTTATTTTATTATTTTATTTATATTACAGTATTTACAATGTTTGACTATAAAATTTCACTTGTGTTTACTGTATTTTATCCGTACATAATGTACACATGCTTAACACACACCTTTGCTCAGCACGAGGTCATTTTGTTTGTGGGTGCATCTATATTAAATGGCCACATTCGATTGTGCTGTGATTTCTGATCATCATAAACAAATGCTGCATTTATTAAAAAAATAGAAATAAAATGCTGCATTTCTGACAATGCTATTTGGGAAATGAGTACTGTGCTCTCTGAGAGCTTTTCTAGTTACAAATAAAAAAAAATGTAATTTGTTCTTTTACAATATGTCAGTATGGAATTTCAGTTTTATTATATTTAAATCAGCCGAAAATATAATTTTTGTGAGATATGTGTTATTTTCACTGTTTTTACAGTTGTTGAGCAACTTCTGCCAAATTTTCATCGTTAAGATTTTTATTTATTTATTTTTTTTTTTACAGTGCAGGGTTGGTTTCTGAGGTCATTAATTTGTAAGATTTATTTTTATTTAATTTGTTTCTTTTAAACCTGATTTCACCACCACACTGTAAATGTAAACTTTGGCCTGACTAAAGATGGACAAGTGCATTTAACCTAATTTATCCTATTTTTCAAAGTTTACTTTCTTACACCGAGTTTTCTCCACTTTTTACCCACATACTTGTTTCATTTAATTATATGTACTTGGTTTTTCTGAGTGCACAGCATGGTTTGTGGTATGAGACTTAAGTTTCAGAGCTGTGCGCATGTCCATTTCCGGTTAGCGCGCATTTACCGGAAGCAAGCAGTTCAAATCCGATCACGCAGACCCTGGGCTCTCACGGAAGGTTGGCTCTAACGTTGATTTCGGTAAGTGTACATCTTCTGTTTATCAATGTAAAGTTATTTTTGGAATGAGAATTGTTCAAAGAAGCCAGCCAACAACTCCGACTCTCCGAGACCGTTGGCATGTTAGTCTGTGTTTCTGTGCCGGCGCGCGCGTGTTGAAAGCAGCAGACGTTAAAAAGTTAGCGGCAACTCAACATGAGCGAATCCGAATAAAAGTGCTTTGACTCGGTCTAAACAGCCTGAAGCGAACACTAGTGTAGTGCTAATCTGTAACATGTCTTCCCCTGTTTCCTGCACCAGCCCCCGCCATCTGTTAGCTGGCTCGAACAGCGTGCGCTGCTAATTTCGCAGTTTTTAAGCTAACCGTTTATTTTAAATACGGGCTGTGCAGGAGGGGCGTGCTGCTAACGTTCGGCTACCTGGCCTGCAAGTGAAGGCACGGCACTTGCAGGCAGGATAGCCAAACGTTAGCATACCTACCCGACCTGCATGCATTTTGCGTAGCCTGTACTCATTTCTAAATCTAAGTATGGCTGGTAAAAATTGATGCTCTGAAAGTACACATGACTGTCGTTTAATGTCTCGGGATTTCCAACGGGCTCGAGTTTTCTGTCTGTGCATGGCCTGAGTCGCCAAGGGGACAAGAGAAGCAGAAGAGTTGTGATCTAATCCCGTCGCTGAAAAAAGAGTTCAACCTGCAGTCAGGTCACACAGTAGAAAAACTATCTGCTCCCGTGGCTGGTGCAGCTCTTTGCCTTCACTAAACTGCACACTGTACATGATGTGACTCACCAAATTAAAGCTGTTATATGCAAGCTTTGTAGAAAGGAGCATATGTAATCGATGTCCAACATGAATTTGTTTTTAGCTTTTTAACATTTTTTATGTCTTAAACAATGAAATGATATGTAATTGTGAATTATGAATTTTGCATCATATTTAAACCAACCTAAATTCTCACATTGTGAGTCTTGCTATCATGATAATAAAGTATTAATACTGTCAGTATTAGTGTAACGGATAACTAAACACTAGTAAACCTCCCACCTGATACCATAAGAGTGGTGCTGTAAAGAATAAAATTATTATTATTACCATTATTATTAATAGTAAAGAGGTGGTACTCGAAACACTGTCAAAGGTTGTCAGGTCTGCAATATTAATCAGTTCATCATATCATGTTTAGATATGAAAGATATGAGAATCAGGTAACACATGACTGTTAAAATAACATTTAATCATTTTTTGTGTTTATTCTTTTCTCAATATAGACTATCTTAGGTGGTGTCTGGCAGTGAAGTTGGTGGCAGTTTGAAAAGAGTTACCCTCGGTCACCAAGACTTTGTTGGCCACCAGGGTACCAGATAATCATCTTACTCAGTCAGACCAGCTCAGCAACCGCAGTTTTCGTGTCTGTACACCTCCTCCTCACTGCTGCATCATTGATAAGAAGCTCTCTCAGTAGACTTGACCAAAAATCTTTTAGAGATGGTATTGTCTTTCTTAAAAAGTTTTATTTCATGTTTATTTTTGTGTCTTAATTTGATCCACCATTGCGAAATTATTGTATTAAAAAGTTTTGTTAAAAAAAATAAGATAAATGTGATTAAAAAGTTTTTTGGAATTGTTTTATAGACAACTGTTTGCTGTTTCCACAACAGATCCAGACTGTACAAGCTCAAGTTTACAAGTAAAGAAAGGACAATCCTCAAAAAGAAAGTCTTAGATTGTGGCCAACTGTCCTCCACTGAGAATCAAATCAGGTTTGTTGTTCTTTATTCAAGAATTCTGTTCATGTCTTCTCTGTAAAATTATTCAAAATGTTATTGTGCTATATTTCAAATTTGATCATTCAAAATATAACGATGAATAATTAGTAGCATCTCAAAAGACAGGTTGCTAATCTCAAATATTTCAACATTAGTCATTCATAGGTGGGCAATGTCTCTTTTAGTCTAATTTTTTGTTCTCCTGTGTTTTTTTTTCAAGTGTCTACTGGAGGAGGCATGCATTGGACATGTAGGTTTTGCGCTTTTGTCTCTTTAAAACGTGGCCAGCTATTAAAGCATTACAGATTGAAGCATGGTGGCTTCACAAGAACCTCCCCAATACCATGTCTTCATCAGCAGTGTATTTGCACATTCAAATCGTTTAATGCCTTGAAGGTTCATTTATCCAGATTTCACTCACAGATGACCAGTGAAAAAGATGATGTGCAAACATTTAGTTGTCAAGTGTGTGAGTTTAACGAGCCCTGCAGTGAAAATGATTTTTTTTACACATTTGCGCAAGCATCTGAAATTGATGCAAAAAGTGCAGTGCCCCTATCTGGATTGTGACTTTGAGACAAATGTATACTCTACTTTTAACACACACAAAAGTAGGAATCATGACCAGAAATATTCTACATCTAGTCTGCAGTTCAAACCTGTTGTTTCATTAGATTAATTGATTAATCATTTAGTAGGCCTAACACGTCAATTTCTGCAATTTGGTCATTACTTTTTGAGAAGTGTATTGTATACAACAGTCAAATAGTCTCTTGGCATTGAAATGACTACTGTAGTGTAGTAAACAATCCTTTGTTTTTTGTTTTTTAAGGTCTTTGCTGAGTTCTACAGAGTTACCAGTAAGAACCTTAAGAAAGACTTCTACGAAGCTCTTGAGCACCACGCCACTCGTCTCATTGACCTCTTCAAATCCAGAAAAGGAGTTGTCGGCCAATCACTTGGTCACCTCTTCCAGCCAATCAATTCACAAGTAAGTGTTTCAGATTCTTCTTTATTACCACCTTATGGTAGTGTGCTTGCTTGCTTTTACTAGGCCTACAGCTGCTGCTACTACTACTTCGTAAAACAACTTCTACCACAATACAAGTAATTCTTTGACTACCTCAAGCACTTAGAATTCATAGTTGTAACTTGAGCACATGCATATATGCATTTTTTTTAATGAATAATTTTGCCTTTCCTATAGTCTTCTGCTTATTGTTTTTTGTAATCTTTTCCATGAGACAAATGGCATCACCACAACACGCACTGTTGTCCTGCAATGTCTGCCCCTGTATCTTGGAGATAATTCCAGTGAATTCTTCCTCAGCTGCTCAGTAAGTACATTTATAATGATGATCCTATGACCATTGTACAGTGCACATTTTAGGACATCGTCAGACATCAGGTTCCGTTCTCAGATTTCAGAAAATACCACATTGTTCATGTCTTGTATAAATAAACCCCACTGATTTCATACCCTTTGCAGGAAAATCATTTTGCAGAACACCCATTTTTTAAAAATAAAAAACAGTAATAAAATAATGGCTTTGTTTTGTTAAAATTTGGGTTGAAATATCTAAGAAAAAAAATTAAGATATTTTTTGAGAATGTGCTGCTACACTGGCATGATCCTGTTTGGTCTGTTGGCTTGAGGCTGCTTGGTCTGGAGCTGTTTTGTTTGAGGCCTATTTGTAGTCCATTGATCTGACAAAGTTTTCCCAGTGACCTGAAGCTTTTTAGTCTGAACACCGTATTATTTTGTCTGATGCCAGAGAACTGAGACTGAGGTCTGATGTCGTAAAATGTACATCGCACCATTGAGTAGTACGCTAGTAAAATTAGCTTAAAAAAATTCCACACACAAACAGCCTTTATGGATTTTTTTAAAAAATGCATTTTGTTAAGGCTTGGTGCTGAAATGCGTCCAGTTCCACCTGCTCATGGTCTTTCACATGAGCTCTGTAAGACACTATTCCTGAGTGCAGTTTTTTTTTCTATGCAATTTTAAATTATGAACCCTGCAGAGCCTTTGGTTACAGGAGTATACAAACTATTACCGTGGGTCATAAAATTCTACCTAAACTTATTTGTGTTCTTTTACTTTGAATACAGGATTCAGACACTGCAGATGACTTCACTCAGGTGCCTGTTGGGGTTCTTAACGTCATGACCAGCGACATGCCACCATTGATTAACAGCGTTGCAATCATCCTTGAAGGAAACCTCGTCATGGATGACATTCCTACAACCTCTCAAGCACTTTGTCTTCTCTTTGGCTTAATATATGCACTTCATCTGGATTACCCCAAAGTTATGAAGAACACATTCGAATTCATCCAGAAGATATTGTTGAACATCGGACAACAAAAGCTCAGCCCAAAACTGCAAACATTAAAAAAATGCTCTTTTGGGCTAGATGTTGTGGCTAGGGAGAGCTATGCTGGTGTGTCCACAAGTGTGGTTTGTGAATGAGTACAATTGGGCTGAACATTTATTTTTACCTAATTGAATATTGTATTTTACTTTCATCTTTTTTTAATGTTTTAATGTTTTGATAATGAAACTGTGACAGAATACTTGTTTTGTGGAGCTGCTGAGGTCTCCATATCGTTTTCTCCAGAAATAAGAAAACATGTTTGATACACAATGCAATGAGATCCCTCTCTCAAAAATAATCGTCAGAGTAACTGTTAAAAGAGTAGCAGTATGTTTTGTTTTTTCTTGATTTTTGGTTCAGCCTTTTTTCATTTCATTATCTGGCTCAGTATTATGAGTGCTCAGTTACTGAGAACTCATTAAAAACTGTTGAAAATGAGCATACAGTATTTGATGTTTAGTATTTGTGCTTCTGCAACACAGGTTCAATAGTTGTTAAATTGTTAAGAGCTGACTTGTAGCTGCTTTGAAAGCGTATGTCCAAGTACAGTTCTATGTAATAATCCAGTTTTAATTATCAGGTTTTATTAAGGTTTTAAACTTTTACAGACTTAATGTTGACTGTTCTGTTTGTTGCTGTGAGACATAATGGAAAGTGACCATTGTGAATCAAAAGCCTTCTGTTAGTTTATACCAGACCAATCGGCCCACCTCACTCACACTCATTCTCACTTTTAAGTCTCATTTTGTCATACATCACGTACTGATTTTCACTCATACTCACTGACATCCACTTTCTGTCTCACACGCACTCACAATCGCATGCACACACACACACACACACTCACTCGCACACATTAATGCTCATACAGTCAATCTCTCTTACAAACACATAATATTGAGGAAATAACTTGGAGAAATGCAGAACATAGAATCTGAACCAATCAGCAAACAAGGATGGATTTGCCTCTAATTGCGTAGCATCATTTATGCACCCTGTTTTCTCTCCTCTACTCACTGACTGGCCTGGTTTGCCACTAACAGAAGGGTTTCAGCCAGTGCTGAACAATTAATTGCAGTATTAATAAAAATAACCATATAGCCAAGGACTATTATTCAAATTACAGTATATGTAATTTTTGATAAATGTCAAATTTGGTTAATTTGGTTTAAAATCAAAGTATTGTGGTGCTACAGAGATGGTCTGACCTAAAAACTGTATAGAAAATGCATTGTCAGTGTAGTAGTGATTAACACTATTTTATTTGTTTTCATTTATCTATCAGCCCCCCAATTGTTCAGCCAAACTTGATCTTTGATGGTCTCTTTCTAGACAATTTTCAGAATTAACAGCATTTTGATTGTTGTTGTTGTTTCTAAATACAGAAATAGGAAAATAAATTATGGTTTTCATAATACCATTTTGTGAGTTCTTATTTTTAAGTTGGCTGAAGTGGATTACACTAAGATACTTTAAGTGTAATGTATTACAAATTTCAAGTAATGCCCACTTGTTTTGGCAGAATATAGTAAGTTAATGTGACTCAAAATATTCAAGTTGTAACAGCTTGATTTGAATTTTACTATACTGAGATACATTAAGTGCTCACAACTTCAAAAAAAGTATAGCTTACTTGAATATAATAATTTCAAGGTACTTCTCACAAATAAGTTCGTTTACTTAGTTTTCCCAAGGTAATCGGTTTCCTAAATTTCATTAAGTAAACTCAACTTGTCAGAATTTACAGTGCAGAAAGTTAAGCAGATAAAAAATAAGACTATAAGTTATTTGCAGTCCTATATGTTAAGTTTGACAAATCAGAGAACAAGACTGGTGAGGAAAAATTGCTTTAAAACGCACATTACATGGAAATAAAGAATCGAGGGGATGCTGGAAGGTGCGTATTTGGGTTGTTTCTCTGCGCACATCGCGTCTGGATGAGTTGACTGGTCAGAAATGAGTTCTGCACCGCAGCGAGTCTTTCATTAAACATCGATGAAGTGAGGAGGAGGCGGCGCACTGAAGCTGCGAACCCGTAGTAAATCCATCTCTCTCTCTCTCTCTCTCTCTCCTCCTCCTCCTCCTCCTCCCTGCCTCCCCCACTCCGGTTCCAGGAGATCTCTCTTGGAGCTGGAGAGGAGAGGTCCGCCGTCTCTCTCTCCTCCAGCCGCCGCCGGGCTTCTTCTCCGCTGCTTCCCGCCGCTTCATCATGGATCTGTGGACTAAAAGAACCGCTGGGATTATCGCTCGGGTCGCCCTGCTCCTCTCCTGCTCGTACGGGACAACCGGAGAAGGTGAGCCCGCTGTGCGCTTTTTTACTTTTCCCGGAGGAGACGCAGCGAGTCCGGGCAGCGCAGCCCCGGAGAGGAGGCTTTTAGTGCGCCTCCATCCTCCAGCACACCGCGATACAGTCACGGATGTCTGGATTTAGTCTTATTCTACTTGTTTCTCTTTTATTAACTCCTTATTCTGAAAAACTACAGGGCTTTTTAAAAAACAGATATATTATTTAATTGAGCGCAGTGGAATTTAGCGCGTCCTGGTTGCGCACCTCCAAAGTGCATTTCGTCTTTATTCTTACAGTAAGAAATAACATTCTCCTGCATATTTAGAAAAAATACTTAAATGCAACATCCCTGCCTTATTTAATTCACTTCCTCTATTTTCCTCTCCTGAAATCCTCATAATTTTGGGATGCTCTTAGAAAAAGCAGGTTTCTACTTAACTGAATGTTCTTCTGTTAATGGTCTCAGCTGTGTGTTTTTTTTTTTTTTAACTTCTGTAGATTGAAAAAAAAAACATACAAGGTTGTCTGTTTGGCTTTTGGTTAATGTGGTGGTGCCTGATGATGATCCTGGGATTGAGTCAGTTCACTCTTTCCAGAGACAACATGAAGGTATGTGAGAGACTAAAAGGTTCTAGAGGAGGGTTTGAAACTGAAAGAGTGCTGGTTTGAGAATCATGTTGGACTGGAGTGTTTGAAGCTATGAGGGGATGAGGAGCAGGGCGTTGCAGCCGGAGAGAGAGAATGGGAGGGAAATCCGAGGAGAGAGATGGACCAAGGGAGCAGAGAGGTGGAGATGACGTATGCTCGTATGTAATCCAAACAGATGGCAGGAAAAAGTCCTCAACCTCTCCGGTGGCGTTCTCTTCTTCACAACAACCTTCTATCGTCCTGCCTGTTTCTTCATCTTCCCTCTTTTGCTGTTCAGAATACTATCATCCCTTTTTTCCATCCATTCTCACCTGTTTCTTGTCTACCTTTCATGTTCCTGTTTCCTCTCACTTCCACCTTTACCTCCTGAATCACACACTCATTACAAACTCATGCTGTGCAGCCAAATGTTGCTCAAACCCATTATGTTTTATTCCAAATTCTAGTGGAAATCGGCAGTTTTGTGCAAATGTGCACGAAGTGGTGCATTTAGACGTCTTGAATATTTCCACAGAAATACATAAAGTGCTGTGTTTGTTCTTTCTCTCAGCTGTTTGGACTTCAGTGTTCAAAACGAGTTATTTCAGTTAGTTTCATGTGCTGAAGGGGGTAAAGTTTCTCTGAGCTTGCCGTGAATCTAAGATGTGTTGGATTGATCTTGTAATGCAGAAGTCAGTATAGTCAGTATGTTAAGCAGCAACCACCAACAGTGATGTAAAGCATGAAACCACTGGGGCAGCTGCACTACAGAAAGATTTTTCAGTGACGTCTTGTGTCCAGGAGTTAAAGAAAAAGCATTTGCACAGACTTGATACTAGATTTTATAGTTTTTTGGCAAACATTTCTTACGTCTTCACGCACTTTATATAGTTCCAAACATCATCTAGCTTTTATATAAAGCTGGAACAAGCCAAAACCAAATTTACTAATGAAGGGTTCAGAAGCAGAGTGGTCTAATCAATTTTCTGTAGTTTTTGAGAAAAATGGGTTCAAAATTTTGTGTTTTCAAGAATGGTCTTATATTCACAGCACCACTGTAACGCTGTATTTGGGTTGTGGGTTAGACCACTTAGCGACTAAAATCTGGAACATAAAATATTACAGAAATAACTCAATATGGATTTGTTGTGGGTTAGACCACTCTGCTTCTAACCTCCTCTAATATTGTTGAATACGGTTATGTTTTATGGCTGTAGTTTCCAGGTTGATTGGTTGTTAGATCTGCACTCATCTGACCAAAATCCCACTTGCAATCGCTAGTGTCACTTCTATGAGGAAAGAAGAGCTACAGCAACAGTCTTTCTGGAATAACCCATTATTTATTGGTGTCAGGAGGAAGGTAGGACCAACAGCGAACACCCTTGTCTTTTCAAACCTTGGAGCTGGCCCAACCTACTGGAGACTGCTGGGTCTAATTTCTTTTACTAAAAGTTAACTCGGATTCGGTTCCAAACTACTTGAAATCATGTCAAAGAAGTGGTCGGTGTAGCTGCTTTTTGGCGAAATAAATGGCCGACAAGTCGATTTTAAACTTTGCAAGCAGCACTTGTATGTCACAGCTGTCATGGAAATGAACAAACACTTTACTGGGTCATTGGTAAATCTATTCGATTGCAATGGGGATGACAAAATTTGTCCGGCGTTTTCTTCCAGACAAGAACGAGCATGACAGTTTGATTTTACCATTAATTGGTTGTAAACAGATCCACAAATTTCAACATTTGATTGGTTTTCCCCATCAAAGAAGAAACTCCAAGTCTTACATTTCATACAGATGTCTTTTAACATTTATTTTTCTGCTCAGTCAGTCAACACTGTGAAAACTATAAAAATAAAGTACATACAAACATTTCAAATATACGCAAAGTTTCACAAAAAGTTAAGCTAATTAGATTCCAAAAACAAATCTTTCAAGCTAGTTTTCTGTTGTTAGATGAGTCCAATATGCTAGCTTGCAATAACAATGTATTAAAACCATCCATACAATGCACTTTAACAAATAATGCCAACAAATATGAAACAAATAAAACGTAAAAGTCACAATTACCGTGTGCAGCTCTCAGACTGTGCAGAATAGTTTTGTTTATGAGGCCATATCGTTTCCTTTCTAGCAAAGCTGGCGTGTCCAACTGAACCACAATCCCACAGGTGTGGCCCTGAACTAAACTGTGGTCATGTGACTTCTTTCATTCTCCATAAAATAAATACTGTAAAAAAGCATTACATTTTAAACCTGTGAAACCTGTTTTCAACCTGTAATCCGATTACATAGACCGTTTGTTTCTCTGTAAATTAATAAACATTAAAAAAAAAATCAATCAATCAAACACATAGTTATCAAATAAATAAGTGACCTCATAAGATTTTACAGTTGGTTTTACTTTCATTCAGCTCAACAGCCAACATGGTGGATCACATAAAAACAGAATTCTATCTTGTCCACTTGGTATTCTCAATAGATCTTCAATTCAGTTGATGTTTTATTTTCAGAAATCATGACTATAGGCCGGTTCATACTGGTCCATTCCAAGTTTGTTGTTGTTATTTTAGTAGAAAATATGTTAAAATTATTTAATATGCTGAAAAACACGAGCTTTTTATGTTTATTCATGACTCGTTTGGGGTAATAAGGCCGGCAGGTAGAGTGTAATCAGTGCAGCTAATGGATTAGTTGAAGAGGAGGTGTGATTTTAGTCCTTGTTTGACAGCAGTTTTAGTGATTTTCCAACCTTAAACCTACTTATGGGGGAAACTAAATCAAGGGCCCACTTTTTTGTGTGTGTTTGTGAACCAAAAAGATATGTAAAAAGCGGCATCTCTTTCAGCGTGATTTTGTTGTCTGATTTTTGATAAGACGGCAGATTGTGGCCTCTACAGACAGACAGACGACCGTGAAGGTGTTAATAATGTATATGAAGCATCGTCTGTATGCGGTGAGAGTCGGTGGATGTGTAGCTCGTCGTTCTCGCTTCTTCCTCGCTGAATAAAACATCTACAGCTTCAACAAAACCTCCCTCTCGTCTTTCCACCTGCTGAGTTTCTCCTTCAGTTGTTTCTTGCTGTTTCTGCCTCAGATCTGCTTCTAACTCTTCGTCCCTTCCTCCTCCTCGACTTGCCTTTCTGCTCGTCACGCTTTTCTGTCAACTTGTCTTTCGGTTGTTTCCTGTCAGCATCTTTCCTCAACCCGACTCATTTGTCTCTATTTGTTTTCATAACCACCATCTTTCGGTTTCCCCTCCGTTGCCTGGATCTTCCTCTCTCCTGCTCTGTTGGAATCAGAGAGCTGCCGCTGTGTTGTTCGCTCTTTCTTGACGGTTCTTCCTCTTTACCGTCCTCTCCTTATTTTGACTTCATTTTTTCTCCCTGTTTCATGTCCACGTTCTTCATCTTTCTCTCCGTATGTATTCCCTTGACTGCCGCTCACTTCCTTCTTGCACTGCAGTTTCACAGTTTCCATGTGAAGGTGGTTGTGTTTGGTTTCAGCTGATATTGTTCAGGAACGCTTTGTGATGTTAAACTGTTCATAGCTGGCAGTGTTTATAATCTTTAGGGTTTGTACATCAAACAAATGCAAAGACCTGAAAGAGCTCTTGAAGAGGAATTAGACCGTTTTGAAACATTACATGTCAATTATAATGTCTAGTTTCAGTTCTTGTACCCAAATTATAATTTTTATTTGGTACATATCTTTATTTTGATGATCTGATGACACTTTCGCTCAGGTTTAAGTAGGTGGAGTCATACCACTAAAGGTACCGATAAGAAGAAAGAACTTATGAGACTGTATTGATTTCAGATGTCGATGATATACAGATATACAATAAGTTGTGCCACCTTTGTACCTGCAGCAAAGCTAACAGTGGAGTCCAGAAGGTCTGTTTCAAACAGTCTGGCAAGAAGCAAACCCAGTCCTAAGAAAGAATCTAATCAGGCTCTTTAGCTGTTCCTATAAAGGGACAAGTAAATGTTTCTTTGAGGGTCAGAGTCTGGCATATTTTAAGGTGTCTAAAAAGTTAAAGAAATCTGCTATTAAGTGCAACTCTGTGAAGGCATTTTTAGGAGTAATTGTTCACTTCTTCAATATTTAAGCTTTAAGTGTTGGAACAACAAAAAACCCTCTTTATGAAGTTGTTCTGACCACCGACTGTATAGAAAGATGGATGAAACCTCTGTGACGTCACCTACAAGTTATCTGAAGGGTGGTTTTGAAACTCAGTGGCGACTCCGACTGTCACTCTTCCTAACTCCCAACTAATAAAAGTGGAGCAGAAAGGTAGAGCATCATCATCTCTGGGCTATGAACCGCTTTTGTACCAAGCTGGAAACCTTTTATTTCTGCTGTAAAGTCTGACAGTATAGCATGGGGCCTATGGGGACTGGGTCTCTGTTGGAGACGCCCTCAAGTGGACATTGGAGGAAGTGCTGCTTTTGGCACCTGAATGTTGGTTTCATTTTTAAGTCCTGTGGGTTGCTGCTTGGCTCTCACAGACCTTTTAAACATTAGATTCGTTCTTTCTCAAAACAAAATAACATTTAATAACAATATAATCAAAGAATGACCAGAGATTTTGAGTTTCTGCTGCTCATTGCTTTGTTACCAGTCTGACACCTTGTTTCCACATAGTTTTAGCTTTGTGTGGGTAGTCCATATAAGGACCCTGCCCCCTGGTGTTCAATGCTAGAAAATGCATTTCATAATGGGTGGATGGAAACTTCACCACATCCATATAAGAGAGGCCAATAAGAGGCTATCAGTTTTTATTGTGTAGTTTTGTGGAATATGTACATGACACGATACTGACGCTTAAACAGGACCAGTAATACACAACTGTTACACAGCTAGCATGTGTTTAACTAGCTAAACCAGTTTCTTTTGTAGCGACACGATTTGAGTGTCAACCTATTCAAATAACCGATTAGCCTGTTAGCTGAATCGTCAACATCTCTGGTACACGTAATCCAGTCTCTCCATAATCTACAGCAAAATTTCACATTTTTCAATGTACTCGAGGCAAATTATGAACTGGAGGAGTTTCACAAGTACACTGGAGATCACAGAGGCTGTCATAGGGATGAATGGAGTTCTGGTTGATTTGTGTACGAACGCAGAGCCATATAGAAACAAGACTTTAATGCTCAAGTGGTTTCTGTGGATTGTATGTAAGGAAACATAAAGGGGGTCATTTTTAGGTCTTTCTTCTATACTTAGAAATGCTGTCTTTTCTGTTTGTATGCTTCACACCCTCCTTCCAGAAGGACTTACACAGGTCTGCATTATGCATCGTAGAGTGTCGGAGGTCTTGGCTACTCTGTGCCCTCCAAGGCAAAGTGTTAGTCTTTTTTGCACTGCTTTGCGTAGCATTTATGTGTATCGGCAATGAAACTTAGGGTTTAGACTCTCAAAGTCTATGCAAATGATAACTGATAAGATTGTTTCATTGGCTGCATCTGTTTAAGGGATGATTCCGATTTATCTGAACCAACATTCCAAATCACTGTTTCTACTGCGGGTCTTGCTGTTGTTGTAGAGATTTGAGGAAATGACCAGTCGTACATCAGAGCATGGAGTGCAACCTCCCTGCAGCTTTCCAACAAAATGAAGTCGTTACATGAATCACTTTAAACCTTTGCTTTCGAGTCCGACTGAAAGTAAACACAGAAGCCTGCCACCTGGAACAGCTGCTTAGTTTGCTGTATTAGAGAGCTCCATCTGGGGACACTTGCCAGATGATGAATTCACCCTGCATATTCATCCACGCAACTGGAATTATCCTTTAAAGGAGGACAGCTGAAGACACACATTCAATTACCCCGAAAGTCTGTGATTTATTGATGCATTTAAGTGAAAAAGTAGGTCACAAACACGTTTATCAGCTCGGAAATATGAAGTTTAAGTTTGTTTTGTGTCTGTTTTCATGTTGATTCCAGTGGAAAAACTCCATCACCTTAACACTGAATGATCAGCATTAGCTGTTTCTGGAAGGAGTCTAGTTGCTGTCGGTGTTTTCTTTCAGTTTGGTTAGTGGTTCTTTGCCTCTGTCACCGTCTTCCTCTTTTATTTTCTGTATCCCTCTCTGCTTATCTCGCTCGGCGTCACCCGACAGCACACTCATCATGCACGGACCATAAACCACAGCAGCATAATAAGTTAAGACTGCAGAGGTGGAGGGATCCCAGCTGCAGGTTTCTCACTGAGTCTCACATATCCATCCACCCTGGAGACAGCTGACTGTTCGTTTTGGAGATGGAACAAAGTCGAAACGCACATTTTAACAACCGATGGCGCTCTGATGACTTGTTAGCTGGAACAGCGAGCTGGTTTCTCTGGAGTTGTGCTTGATGAGATTTGAGGAATACGCCGTGTGAAGCAGTTGCAGGGCCGTGAAGTCACTCTGTGTTTAATCGCCTTCCAATAAGAGTCGCCGCATGTGTAGCGGCTCAGGAACCGGCAGCCAAATGACTAAAATATAAACCAAAGAGGGCCTTTAAGCTGCCAGAAACAGTGATTTACTGTTTAGTCACTGGTGCTGCAGGTTAGTTTAGGTGTCACTGTGAGGTGATGAAAACAGAATGATAGCTTTC
The DNA here is from genome assembly GCF_022539595.1 of Amphiprion ocellaris. Classification (NCBI taxonomy): domain Eukaryota; kingdom Metazoa; phylum Chordata; class Actinopteri; family Pomacentridae; genus Amphiprion; species Amphiprion ocellaris. Next base: position 30,437,290 of record NC_072775.1, read on the forward strand.
AGGTTTGAAAAAGCAATTCAGCTTTGTGCTTGTTGGTACAATTTTTGTGTGAATAAATGTATTAATATTGATACAGGGTTATAAAATGATGTAGAAAAGTGTAGTTGCCAAAAATAAAGGCAGTGGAAAATACAGGGGAATCTGTAAATCAGATGGAGCACTGGTTTGCACATGAATTCTAACTTTGTTGGTTTGTTGAACCCTAAATAACTTATGAACACAAATCCTTATATTTTGTATTATAAGTGCATGCCCTCTTTCTGGCATAAATGAAACTGCGTGTGGAGCAAAGTAAGAAAATTTACATAATGCAGAATGTGACAAATCAATTAAAAGTTTAAAGTAAAATGAAATTATGGATGCTGCAGTGCAGAGTCTGTACATTGTTAATGTAAACTTGTCACAGAGTAATACTTGGTGATCACTGGGGCTGGATTATTAATAGACCACATCAACATTATAGCTTTCTAACTGTGCTTGTTTTTTCATGCTATAAAATGAATACATTTAGCAATGATTTTAGTTATGATGTGAAAAAGGCCTGCAGAATTCCTGTAAACAATCCTGTAATGTTATTTTTACTTTCAGCAAAGGTTTAACAGCGTTTGAACCAGTGAGTACGATACTAAAGTGCTACTCTTAGGGATGTATACATGATGGATACATTTAAGATAGTAGGTGACTAGAGTATAGATTTTATAACAACCAAAATAAGAAAAAAATCGTAAAAGCCAAGTCTTCTCTCTGTTGAATGTTAAAATGACAAAAGACAAGTTATTTGCTTTAACTTTTCATTATAAAGCAAAAGTTGACTGCGTAGAGTAATGGCTGTTAGATTGGTTCCCGATAAGCCACACTTATACTATTGATAGGTTTTTCCCTAGCAGCTGAAATGACATTTGGTGGAAGAACCAAAGTAACTTGGAAATTTGACAGGAGTAAAAGAGTTCTGCTTTCTCAGAAAGGAAGGAGGAAGAGGGAAAGTAATAAAACTGGAGTAAAACGAGTGAACCTCAGACATTCATCCAGTGTATAGTTTCTACTCACTCAGTAACAAAACTTGACTACGTCTTTATACATTCAGTTTGTCTTTTGATTTCTCTAGAAACTCCTTCACTTCAGCTAACAGCTATAGAAAACCGTCACTGCTGATGGTTTTTATTGTGTTGTTGGTAGCTACGAGGCTCTGAGGAAAACAGAAAATGATTGCTTCTTTGTGCAGCAATGATACCACTTCAAAACACTAGCAGTGAAGGAGCTGAAAAGCCAAGTGCTGCCACTTTAACAAACATTACTTTTAGGGTCAAATGCATGATTTTCTGTTATTTGCACAGCACAAGTTGTTAAAGTCCTTCTCCAGTCTTTGGTTTAAAACCCTAAACATCCATCTTTGTGTATCAAAGTTATATATTTAGAAAATTTTTCTTTAAAAGTAATCCCTTCCTGCCCTAAAATGTGTCATTTTATGAAGACCCTGCCTGTATTTACAACCACCCTGCTCAAACACTATAGCACCGCTGTACTCCAAAATGTCAGATTGTAATACTGGAGTAATGAAGTCATATATGTTCAAGCCAGAAACCAATTCTGAAAAGAAGAAGAAGAAGAAGAATGCAGAAATCACCACCATACAAGCTGAAAGGATTGGTTCCGTTGGCTTGTTTGTTACATATGAAACCCTGAAAGTCAGGATCCATGTTTCTGAGACAGTCATTGGTGTAAATCCTCAGCCTGGTGTTGACTGATTATTCTGCTCATGCATCGTCCAGCATATAAAAACACCATATGGACATGCTAACAAGGCGAACAAAAAAAAAAAAAAGCTTTTCACCCGAGGGGGTCTTTAAGTGTTGCTTCTGTAAACTGCAGCTTTGACCTCTGCGACTGTGCTGAGAGATGCAGGCTGTTTCCCAGCAGCTACCTACAGACGAACAGAAAGGTTCAGAAAGGTTCACGGTGAGACAGCAGAGAAAAATGAACTGTGGCAATGAGTTAACTCTTGCAAACCTGTGAAAAAAAATCTTGTATGAACAGAATGTCAGCTACAAACCCACATGGATGCACAAGCTGAGCCTCCAAAGGTTTTCTGTTGCAAGACGAAATGTATAGACTTGATGCAAAATGAAGTTAAGAAACAGAAGACTGATCATATGAGAGCTTTGTCATTTGTCTTCACACTTGTGGAAACTGTTGCATTTCTTCTCTCTTTACTGTTTATTGGAGGTCTGCTGTTTCTCCTAATTGTGCGCTCAGAATTTTAAAAAAAATTGTAATTGCCTTAATCTACATTTTGTTCTGATTTAGTTAGATATTCCTCTGAGCACTGGAGTCCTTAGGGTGCTAACATTTCTGTATGAATTACTGGATTTAATTAGCTTTACTGTATTGTTTTTTGGTGTCGTTCCGTTTCCTCTACTGTCTTCTGAAATCCTTCTAATCATTTGATTGATTGGGTTTCACCCCTGTGGATTTCAGCCGCTTGTGAAGATATAAAGTTGGTATGTTCCCAGCATGTCAGCTTTTCTGTTGTTGTGTTTTTAAAAGTGCCGTCTGAAGTGTTTTTTTTCTCATTTTGGGGCTTTACAGTCGATGTTATTTTCAGTGTTAGGTCTTAGAGAGCAGAAAGCTTTTACTTATTCTGAAACTTGGGTTGGTGAAAGCTGAACGAGACAAAGGAAAGTGACACAACACTCCAATGAAGTGGCTCCTTTTTCTGCCCCAAACCATGTGTGTCCGCTAAATGAGAAAATAAAATCTATTCATCCTTATATAAATCGTTCATCAGTGAAGTTGAAGGAGTGCATCTCAGAAGTGTTGTTAAGTCTAAAATCATACACTTCATTCCTCAAAATGCCTCCTCATCTTTCTCAGCAGTTTTTTGGTCTCTGATGCTCAGTCTAAGTGTAGGTGGATGAAGTGATTGTGATTAAGTAATGAAATTACAGTGGAGAAAAAGTAAGATTGTAGAGAGGCCCATGTCGTAGGATGCTGCTCCCAGCTGTTCAAATTATAATAAAGCTTTTGAAGAGGCTACTTTGGGTGCAGAATTGGTCTCCCGCCTCCTCTGTGATGAATTTCTCTGTATGTGATTGCTGAGCATCGGGGCAAATTGGCACTGTGGAAAGCATCAAAGCAATGTCTGTTTCAAAACACGGTGCTGAAGAAAAACCTCACTGTACAGTTGCTATATCTTTCTCATTTAATCCCCTTTACATTCAACCGGGTTTCCATGGAGATAAGAATGATGCACCAACAAAAGCTGCGTCGCCTGTCACCTCCATTGTTGAACAGTGAAAAATGCAGTTCGCTCGCAGAATTGACACGTCAGCTGCATTATCTCGAGTGCTACTTCGGTCTTTGTTGACCGTCTGTTTAACTTATGCAATGTGATGTGGTCAGTGGAGCGTCACTGCCAGCCATCCTCTTGTCTTTTTATTTGAGCTTGCATGCCCAATTTCAGGAAACAGGTATATTCAAACAGCAACAAAATTATGACAGAGTTCATCTCGACGTGTAGTTCTTGGACTTTGCTTAAACAGCAGTTTTCTATCTTGAAGCACTTTACAATCTTTGCCTCATTGTTCCTCTATTCATACACCCGCTCAGTGTAGCTCAGCTCGAACGCTGGGCCACAAAAATCTCTTTTTTTTCTTTACTGAACTCTTGTATTTACTGGAAAAGCAAGACTGCCCTGATTAGGATAGGTAGCAACATCGCTACATTACAGATCATAATGGAACTGTGCCACGTGCTGGAGTTAAATAGAAATGCAATTACACATCATAGGGCCACCACTGATAACTATTTTTCAGTCAAACAATGTATTGATGTTTCACCAGTTATTCTCTTAATCGAAATGAACATCCATCCATTATCTATACACCGGTTAATCTTCATTAGGGTCGCAGGGAGGCTAAAGCCTGTCCCAGCTGACTTATGGTGTGTGTCCACCTGATCCATCAATTTCCCGCATCCCAGTCATTGTCTATGTGAAACGCACCACGTTGCATGCTGGTTCCGTTGCGGTGGGTTTCGAGCTGCGATCCGGTGTGTCTCCCGGAAGCGGGTTGCAGCTCATTTGCATAAAGTTGACTCGACTTCTGCTTTATGCAAATTCAATGTGGCATACGGAGATCCGACACATCGCGAAACTTTCGTCAAACGTCTAAACTAGCTGTCGTTGAACTAAAATGAGGACAGATTCAGCAACTGCACAGGTTATTTCTCGCCTCGGATGTGTCTGGAAATACTTTTCGCTGAAGTGTTTTCGTAAGAAAAGAGAAAGTTTGCGACCGAGCCCACCATGTTGGTCCAACTCATCTGCCAGAGTCAAGCTGAAATGTGAAAGCTGTCATATGACCAAGTAATGGCCCACTAGTGACCGCCCACTAAGTGGGCAATTTTCAGATGCAGCGCGTTTACATGCTAGAAAAATGGATCAGATGGACACGTCCCATTAGGGTGAAGGCAGAAGACGCCTTGGACAGGTTGCCAGTCTGTCACACAGCTACACATGAGCATGGAGAAGGTTGGGAAGGCTGGGATGCAAACCGGGGATCTTCTAGCTGCAAGGAGAAAGGGCTAACCTCCAAGCCACTGTGCAGCCCCTAAATGAACATGTTGTTAGTTATTTTTATTTGACAAACTGTATGTCATTGTATAAATGCAATCAAAGGGTTACATTTTAAAGTGTGCAACTGTAGGGTTAAACTGGAAACTCTAACATGATAAAAAAATCAATAAAAATAGCACTTACTATTTTATTGAGTAGTGCAACTCCAAATTATATTAAAGTTTCTAACAAACCCCTTAACAAAGTGAAAAAGTTCTGTCTGTATATTGAAGTCCAACATAGCCGCGGTTAATATTTTAGAAGCCTGAAGGTAAAACAACTGCTTTGTTCCTTGTGTACAAAAATACATCTGAATTCTCACCAAAGCCTTTGTTTTTAACTTGTGTATAATAAGGTTGTCAGACGGCATCTTAGTTATAACATCAGGGTTTGAGCTTTGCAGAGCAGCAGCTTGGAAGTGACTGCCGGTTAACATGAAGTCTCAGTGGGCTGCGTTTCAGTCACAATTTCATCCTCCTTCCATCACCTGACAACAGAAACAGAAAAATCTGTAAATGGCAGCAGCTTTACTGGGAATGTTGATATAGATGCATCATTGATTATACCATCTAATCACAGCAGTTCTGGTTATTGCATGAGTCACATAGTATCACCCTATAAAGTTAAGACGAGATAAGACTTTATTGATCCCAAAGGAAATTCTTGCACCAGATATTGCTTAAAAAAAGTCAAAATGTCATAAGTAATGCACTAAGATGCAAGTATGATACAATACATGAGTGAGCTAAGATAAGGCTAGAATAGAAAGGTAAACAATAACTCTGACTAGATATAGAGGCAATAAGTAAGATAAAACTTGATAATCAAATATTCACCTGAAAAATTAGCTGAAAATGAAATATTGTACATTACACTGACAATGTTGGATGTGAAAGTTTACTTTGTGAATGTAGACAGCTGAATATTTCCACCTTCAGGAGACACTGAGAACGATTTTGAGTTCTTCAGTTTTAATCTTCTGTACCTCAGCATAATATTTGACTGTTTATTTGCTAAATGCTCTGCTAAGTTCTACTGTTTCTCTAATTTATAATTCACGTGTTGGTAGTTTAGTTAGTTTACACAGCTTGCTGACTGAAAACAACTCCCTCCTAATTAGAGAAGTGTATTTCTGAGCCGTAGCATCAAAAACAGGAGCTGAAGTGTCTTAAAGTACCCTGTAGATCTGAGAAAGTGCAGATTTGTGCCTGTGCTTGGGGTGTAGATGTAATCCACTGACCAAGTTTTAACATAAAAGTGTGAAGTAGTGCAGCTTTAAATACTGGTCCTCAGTCCCTGCACCTACAAAATAAAGCACACAGGAAACAATTAGTTCAGTTTATGGATTTTCACAGTGACGGCGTCACATTTGTCCGCAGGCGTTTTATCACGCTATCAGAATTAATGTGAGAGGTAAGTAGGTCATTGTTGCAAACGTGGGGACTTCAACAAACTTAGGATTAACACTGACGGATGAGGGTTCAGGACGGATCGATAAAGAGGAGACTAGCGCTCGCCCTGGAAGAAAGAAAAGAAAAATGAGTTGAAAGGAAATAAAACTTTAATGTTCCTTGTGGGTGGAATGGGTCAGTGCAGCTGCGGAAAAAAGACAAAAGTAAACTTGATAAACAAAACAAGCAGCAGATCATATTGAAGATGAAGGTGGTGGCTGCACATTAGCATGAAAATTATCAGATTTTATGGTTATTATGAGGAATAAAGGAAGAGTGGATGGTGTAGTGCATCAGTACTTACTACAGGTTGAAAGGTGAAGGATGAGCAGTAGAATATATATGAAGGACAGAAAACTACACTTGAAGGTTCAGTGGAGGTTGGATAAATGAGGAGCAACAGAGAGGACAAGTTCTGTGATCAGAGGCTGAAAAGAGTCAAATTAAAACCACTTTATAGCCGTGATGGAAAAGCTTTTGACCCGGAGGAGTGTCTGTCATTTAAAAGCTATAACCTAAAAAAACAAAGATATAAACTGCAGCTCCCCGAAACCAATAAGTTGTCCTTCAGCTATTTACTCCCAGGAGGGCCCACCTATAGCACATCGTTCACTTAATAATCATCCACGCTGACTTTTCTCTCCACATTTCATTTGTTTCAGTGCTCTGCCGGAGCCAGGGGCAAGGTCTGGCTAAAGCTGTTTATCAGAGCGAATTGAAGGAGCTAAAATGCATCCTGAGAGGTTTGATATTTGTGCTTCTTCACTCACAATATTTCAGCGTCGGAGCAGCGGGTCTAAATCGCCGCTGGAGGTTGAGCTGCTTTTCATCCCTAGTTTTAAAATAACATTATGCCACCCTGAAGCGTCCAGTCCTACCCTGACTGGATTACAGCAACACAGTTTAGTGACAAATCAACTACAGACACAGTTTACAAAAGACAAATAACAGCGATCCTCCACCAGCCTGTTATAATGACATGCAGCTGTACAGATGCGTTCATTAGACTCAGCTGTGATGCTGAGAATAACGAACGCTCAGATTTTGAGGTTGTTCGTCCATTCTGTTCTCTTGAATGTGATATCTCAGGAACCCCTGGAGCCAGTTTCTTCAAATGTAGCACAAACACTACCTTGCACTCGAGGTTGAACTGATTCGATTTTGGTGGACAAATGTCACTCAAGAGTCCATCCGTCCTTTATCTTCCACTTATCCAGGGTTGAGTTGCGGTTGCAGCAAGTTAAGCAGAGCATCCCAGATGTCCCTCACTTCGACGTTTTCTAATTCCTCCTGTGAACTCCCTGTTGTAGAAATTCTGGGTGAGCCATAGCAAAAACAGTTGAGGTGCAACACTATTTGTCTTTGTAATTTATTAAAGAACAAAACGAGTAACAGTGAATCATGAAGGGAAATGCAGAGTGAATATTTCAGCTGAAAGGACAGAGCTAAGACACCAGGCTCGTGTTCAGAGGTCGACCAAGACAAACTTACAGTTTTATTTAGCAGATGTTTTTATCCAAAGCAGCATACATCTTAGAGTAGATACAATATGAGGGCAGGTAGACATGGCAGCACTAAAGACCTTGCCTCACTGGATAACTGCACTCTGAGAGGGATTTGAACCACCAATCTCCTCTGCCACAGTCAGGTGTGTTAATCGCTCCAACTTATTTACGACAGCATCTGTTCTCCACACAGCACAGCTCAGCTTTTCTCTGGAAGACAGCATGGACCCCTTAGCTGAGGAGTCTCACGGTCTTGGTGTTATTAGTGCTTGACGCTGGTCACGACATAATCACATACCATGACAAAATAAGAAAGGCTGATTAACGGTCATGTCTGGACTTGCTTGTGATCTTCACATTACAAATACCAGTCATCTAAGTACAAATGAAATTCTACGACAACATTCCCGAGGTGTTCCCAGGCCAGATGAGATATGTAATTCCTCCATCAAGTTCATGGTGTATCCTGGGATCTCTTCCCAAGTGGATGTGCCCAGAAAACAAGCCAAAAGAAGGCGCTCAAGGGTGTTCTATTCTGATTTTTAACATGAAAGTGCAACAACTCTACTCCGAGCTCCTTGTAGAGTTTCTCACCCTATCTGTAAAGCTTAGAGGGATTCAAAGACCCACCAAAAGACCCAAAGGAAAGGGCAAAGAAGAAGCTGCAGTACAGGGGCCCCTCTTTGGAGCCAGACCTGGTAGAGGAGCTTCCTGGTGAAAGTTTTGTAGCTCATGGGGCTCAGTTGTCCTCAGCCTGAAAAAACAACATGGACCAGTTGCCATTGGGTCCACCAACTTCAGGGATAGGGGTGACTGTCATCTGCACTCTTTATTCATCTGTCACTGGCATTGCAGACTGATTCCAGGGATGCAGAACTCAGATTTCTGCACAAATTATGACAAAATTTCACACAAGGGTCTAATAGGATATAAGTGAAGACATTTTATATCCAAAAGGATAAATAGAACTTCACTCTGATGTCATAAAGTTCTGGAAAACCACTTTTCTGGTCATTATTCAACACCATAACGCAACAGAAGAGGAGGTCGTGTACATATTTTATATTTGGTGGACACTAAACGCTAATCTTAGGTGCTTACGTTGAAATTTTAAGTTGTGGATACTTGCTCTTTTCTTCTTTCTCTGTCTGGCTTACTGCTTTAATGCTTTAGCAGGTCTTAAAATCTGGTGTTTTATCTTGTTTGTAAAGACTTCTAAATTCTTGGCTATTGACTAAACCTGCAACTCCCATCCAGTGCTACTGGAGATGACAGAATTCATTGATTTGGTGTCTGGGTTATCAAAAGAGTAGTAATGTATTTCTCCCCGTGCAGCTTTAATCTTAATGTTGCATACATCAACATACTGTAATATATTAAAATATAGATATATATATTTATCAAGATGACAGCCAACACATGCAGACAGAAGATTGCACATACTGTAAATGCAAAAATCCTAAACTTAGCCACTGTTGAAACTTAACGCAGTTTATATCTGAGTTTAAATCAGTCAGCCTGTCAATAAGTCAGCAACAAAGTTTTGAATTTGCAAAACTACCTAAACTTGTTGAAAAAAATGACAGATTATGATGATGCCTGTTTTTATTGACTATGAGGACACCTAAAAATCTAACTTATTTCTGTGAGTTTACATACATAAACCAGTACCAGCACTAGCAGCACACATTTCTATATATTTATACAAGACATGTATGTGGTTTAATGGACCACAAATGCAGGTCTGTAGTTCAATTTCTAGAAAATCATCACAATTTAAATAGCAATCGAAATACTGGTCAGTAGAAGTGCCATTTAGATATTTTTCTCGAATCATTCAGCCCTAAAAGAAGATTTCATATTCCCAGTTGTCATCTTCAGTAATATTCTCTCTGTCAGTTTCATCAGGCTTTCTGGAGGTTTTTATCTCTCCTCAGAGCTGATTCAGAGCCACTGGAGTGTGTGCTATAATCATAGCCTAATGACAGATAATCTCAAGCACACTAAATGACTTTAATCCTAGCCTAATGACAGATAATACCGCCACACTCCCACTGAGTGCGTGTGTGTGCATGCTGATATGCATTTTCGCCCTTGTCCCTGGGTGTTTAAATGGTGGTGACTCACTGGTTCCTCTGAGTCACCGAATTCCCAGTCCGACTAATAAAATTAAAACTTTGTTTTCAGTTCACTTTCTGCCCACAGAGACAAACACAAATGTCTTGTCCTGCCTGAAAGTCAAATTATAAAGCTGTTTGTGAGTCAGGTGACCGAGACTGTCAAGAAAGTTGAGGTTAAATTCATCCATATTCAGACATTTTCTGCCCAGCTGTCCTGTGATTAAACCTCATGAGAGTCGATATGATGGACAGATAATCATGTTTTCCTTACCTTGAACTTAGTGACCAGTGTCTAAGCTAATTAGGCTGTAAGATCTGCATGGTTTGGTTATTCACACGCTCAGTGTTAAAGGAACGGTTTGATTATTCAGCTGCTGCAGGCTGGAAGGATTTAATATGAGTTAGAGTAAATTATTGAGATGCTGAAGGCTGAACGGCAAAGTCAGGGGTGTTATTACTCACCCAATGAAGGCTATTGGGTGCCTTTAGAAAGAGTTGGTTATTTAAGCTGTGGAGGCTCCGGGGGAATATTAGGAGTGCTTGATTAAATCTCCATGCTCATGAAGTTCCCTCATCTGTTCCAGGATTAATCTGGTAAGGAAAATGCTGAGGCGAAATGGGGAGTGTAAATTTGAGCTCATTTCAGGTGTGGCACAGCCGGGCCTCATGGGAATTTATTGCTTTTCAGCGAGAAGCCTGAGAAGAACGATGCTAGCGCCATTTGATGTGAAATTCCTTGCAGACCCCTTTGGTCGTTTATGATTCATGAGAGAGCAGCATCAGCGAGAGGCAGGATGGGGGGAAAAGTAAAGTAGCTGAGGATAAATCCTCTTCATATTTCTTCTTTAGTGTCATTTATGGAAATGTGTGCAGAAAAAGTGGAGCCATGAATGGGATCTGATGGAGTCAAGGTTACAGGGCAAACGAGGAACCAGCGGTCATGAGTCTGGATTTATTAACCCAGGAACAGGTAGTTAAGTGAGGAGCTGACGGAGGACTACAGTCCGTCTGTGGGATATTAGGACCTGCTGCACTGGTGTGTTTGTTCAAGGCTGTCCCCAGAAGAAGTCTGAGCCTCAGAACAATGAAGCCATTTGTCAAACGCAGCCGTCATCATCGAAGATGACTTGTTGTCGCTTCAAATATCAGTTTTCATCTGTGGAGGTCATGATGCTCCATCACGCTGAGACGGTAGACTCAAACAGTAAATGGATTTTACACTTAAAACTCTATTTGCAGCAGCTCATGTATTAGTTATGACTGTCATAATTTGATATTATGCTGAGGACATTAAACTTACCAACTGTAACTGCATTAGTTACCAAGGTCACTGTGCTCTTTCATTCTCTGTTACAGCAGAGATTAGCCTTTAGACTAGACAGACTGTCCAGCTCAACTGGGTGCAAATATGTCATTCCAAGGAATAGAGCATGGTCACACCAATCGCAATAATACAAACAAATTAACAAAGCATTAAAAACAAACAAACAAAACAAAGATTACACTGGAGGAGACAAGAGTGCGCATGTGTGAATATGTATGTGGAGCATGAATGTATTAAGCAAAGTCTGTCATGCTGACAGATAGATGAAGTTGATATTTTTGTCTGATGGAGGAAAAAATACCTTTACAGAAACATTTTCAGAAGCTAAGTTCATTTACACAAAGCAAATCTACAAAATATGAAATAATTAGACTTCATGAAATGAATTCCCGCAATGAAACTCATGAGACAATAAAACATAGAAAGGTATAATAAAAGAGACCTAAAAGGACAGTCAGGGAAAAGCATTTACCTGGGATCTATTCCTGGTTTGTGTTTAGAGGTGTGATATTTGCCTTGTGAAAGTCAGAAATGAGGTCTGATGGTGACGCAGGACAGATGTTCAGAGAGTTATAAAAGTCATCATGATTCATCTTCTGGGGACTCTCTGTATTCTCTGTGTCCTCTGTATCCTTTCACCTTTGTCTCCACCTTCCCTCTCGGTCTGATGCTCCTCGGATGAGGTCAGTAGATAAAAATGGCTTTTCTTAACTTTCTTTAACCTCTTCCTTTCAGTTGTGGAAAACATTGTGCTGCCCTCACAGTGTGCGTTCGATGTTGGATGCAACAATAAAGAAACCCATGGATTCCTGGAATACAGGACTTGTCTGTTGAGTTGTGAAGTAAGAGAGGTCATTGGCTTAGAAATGTTTTTCCCCAGTTCTGTATTCCCATTTCTATTTTTCCTATCAACAGTAAGCTAGTGCAATTAAACACTAGTACCATGTGGATATTGTAAGAATCCTGCAGGCTTCCATCAGGGTCACAAGTTTTAATACTTTTCACTTTGTTTTCTGTCCATCTGAGGTGCTAATTTTTGAGGTTGTGAACAAAAAACAATGTTAGAGTTGGTAGTTTATACCAAAATGATACCAGAAAGCAGGCTGCAAACTGTCTTTTCAGTTTTGCTAACATAAGCTCAGGCTTTCACTTGCTGTTAGTGGCTCTGATAACAGACGCACTATGATTTGACATTTGTTGCCAAAAAAACCCACATTGGGACAGTGTTATGTAAATCTACAACTTCAAATGTTTAGTACAGAACCAGATTTAAAACAATGCTGGTGACAATATTTTGCCAGGACAAGCTGGAGAGGTACTCCCAGCTGTTTGCATCCAGAAATAGGGCTGTCTGAACTACCCCCAGGCACAGACTGGTCATCCAGAAGTTCAGGAATTTTCCTTGTGAGGCTGTCTTGTTGAAGACAGTATTTGTTTTTTAACCCTGGTCTTTATGGTCTATATTGCAGATATTCATCTTTGCTGCAATGACATGGATGTTGAAGTCTGTAATAGCAGGTAGCAGTTGCCAAATGCAGATATCATAAATCTAGCAATTTATGTAGCACTTGCTAAATGTGCCTAGCACTCCTTAAATATACATAGCACTCCTTAAATGTATGTAGGACTTGTTGGCACAGCATCGCTAGAAAGAGAAAACCCATGACCACAGGTGCAGAAAAGGTACCAAATTAAGAAAAAAGTTTTGTTGGCTGAGGCCATAGAGTGATTTATTGAAGCAGTCTCAAGGAGATGATGAGGAAATTGCAGAGGCAGAAACATCAGAATGAGCAGAGACCAGGTGCTTTGTCATGCTCTGTGCTGTGAACTAGTTAAATGAACTAAATACAGAGCAAAGTTCGAGCATTTCCAAGGGTTAACTGTCTGTGCACAAATGTCTAAAGAAGTTTAAGGTAAATTTCGAGTGTTTTAAAAAAGACTGGACATCAGTGAAGTTATTTATTGTTGCATGATAATAAACAGAAAAAATGGAAAATGGGGATGTCTCAGGCCAGATCCTAAAATTGGGACAGGGAGTGATCCAAGTTTTTTGAAACAATGAATATTAGCATAAATCAATGAATGACTCCTTGCCTGCGTCTTTTGTCTTGGAGAAATATGGGAATCAGCCACACGTTGTGCCACTGTTCAGCTTCATCCTACTTTGATTTATGCCTCAGTCTCTTTCGTGGTGGTCCTTTATTAGCAAAACTCCTAATAAATGCTCTCCGCCTGACAGAACAGAAGTCTCCACCTCCTCTGTTGGCACTAACTATAAGTGGCTCCATGTGGTGACACAACCTTGATCAAGACATACCTAATTAAATGTATGATGCAATATTATCAATAATTTTGATATTAAAAGCAGGTTATTGAGTCAAATGAGGTGTCAGGTGACCGTTACATTAACCCAGCTTTTTGATTTCTGTGCACACAAACATTGAAAAGAAAAGGTTGAAAACTTTGTTCTAGCATTAATAATACAAATGAACAGACTGCAGGTTTTTTAAATTAAGGTTTGTCCATTGAAGGTGTCAGTTTAAATGTCATTTCTTTATTTGTACAGGTGAGTGCATATTAATGAACATACAATCTCATAAGTTTACACAAAGTTGCAGTAAATAAGCCAGATTTAGCACAAGTGCTATTTTCCATCCGTTGTCCCAAACATAAAAGAAAAACATACAGGGTTTACAGATGTATAAAAAAACAATACAGTAAAACAAAGACAATGATAAATTAATTCTGGCTGGGTTAAACCTACCCTAAAGTGCTATTATTTTAGTAAAGTCTTTTCTAGGCAGAGCCTGTCATAAAGTGCTTATAGTTAAAGTGGCTGTTTTTAAAATGCCTGATTTTCTCAATGTTTAAAGTTTGATTGTTAATCAGCCATGCCTTATACTGTCTCTTAAAACTGACAACGGTGGAGCTTTCTGTGAAAGCTATAGGTAAAGTATTCCAGTTTGTGCAACCTTTAATAGATAAGGCATTCTGTGCAAAGGAGGACTTTCTAAATTTTACTTCACAGTCACCCCTGGTGGCTGACCTTGTATTAGCAATACCATTTCTCCTTTTGATAAAATCCCTCAGGGGTGGTGGGGTCATCCCATTCTTAGTCTTATATATTAAGCAAGCACTTTAAAAAATCTGAAATTCTGAAGGCTTGGGAATCAGTATTTCTTTAAGATTGCACAATGACAGAATGACTTTTTGTCAAACACATCGATGGCTTTTTTATAAAGCTGTTCAATAGATTTTAGAGCAGTGACACTGTACTAGCAAACGACCAGGTTGTGAAGCAGTATTCGATGTGAGAAGGGATCATGCAGTGGAGATAGGATACAACTTCTGTTGTAATGAAAGGCCGAATTTGTGTAACATTTTGTAAGTTAAATTTTATTTGTATTGGTTACCTTTGTTGATGTGTTTTTTAAAATTGAGATTGGAGTCCAACACATTACTCAAAGTGAGTTACCATTTCCAGTTCTTCCCCATCTAAGAACACAGAGGACCTGCTTTGTGTCGCTGGATGCTTGGTGAGCCTCACACAGTCAGATGTTTCAGGGATATGCTTTACTGGTTTTTTGTGAATTTAGTGTATGTAATTGGATCTGCGTGACAACAAGTTTGTGGGCTTTTTACAACTTTTCCTGTCTTATTTTATCACGTCTGTAATACAGTCAGTAATTTAGCATCAATTAAAACACTTGTGTCACACTGCCAGATTAGAGCCTAATTCTAGACATTTAGGTTTTGCAAGTCTTGAGCAGCCAGCATACCTGCATCACTTCATGCTTCAGTCCGAACTCTACGATGCCCTATTTACACTCTAAGATGGATGCTGATCACAGTTTAATGCTCGATCTGTTGTGTATTTTTTATGAACCTGGTGACCACAGCTCTGCAGTCTGCTGCTCTGATATTCTGCAGTGACTGCTGATGAGAAGAAGCAGGGCCGGTCAGTTTGTATTAGAGAGCAGGACAGAGCTGAGTCAGTGGCCATTAAAGACAGGAGGGGAAGGCTGGATTTCAACACAAGACAATGCTAAATCAGAGCTAAGCACTTTGAGGTGAAACACAGAAGGAGGAGGTACATTCAGTGTGGCAGAGGAAGGGTGGAAAGTGTGGAGAGCAGTGTAATGTATGAAAAGGGTAAACTTCAGGGGTCATAGTCTGCAGAATGTCTGGTAGTAGTATTCCCTCTGTGTTTCTCACAACTGCAGTGACATTTTCAACTGCCTTTGCCATTTTATCCCTCACTGACTTTGCTGTATGTGTGCACCATCTGCTTTGTGGACGCACCGCCTCACATCTCTGAGATGATATGACTCCTTGAGATGAAATGAAGGAGGAGGCAGAGGAAGAGGGAGATGCCTGAAGATACAATACAATAAAATACAATACAATACAATAAAATGACCTTATTAATCCCTGAAGGGAAAGTCAATTGTCTGGTCTCATCTGTTTACTTTTGAATTAAATAGTCTGATTGCTGATGGCAAGAAAAGAAAGATTTTCTGAATCTTTCAGTCCTGCAGTGCAGGGATAGGAGCCGTCCTCCACTGATGCTTGTTGTTCACTGAGGACAATGTGAAGTGGATGATCCATGTTTGTCAGAATGGCCTCCATCTTTCTAAGTGCCTGTCTCCTCCACCTCATCCTCCAATGAGTTCAATCTGATTCCAACCACAGAGGCAGCTTTTTTAATCAGTTTGTTCAGACACCTTGCATCCTTGTTTTTTATACTGCCTCCCCAGCAGACTGTAGCATAAAACAGAACACTTGCTACAACAGACTGATAAAACATCTGCAGCATCTTCCTGCAGATGTCTATTGATCAAAGTCTTCTGAGGTAAAAAAGAGTCGACTCTGGCCCTTTTTGTAGATGAAGTCTATGTTTTTAGGCCAGTCTAACTTATTATCATGGTAGACACCTAAATATTTATACGATGTCACCACCTCCATGTCCACACCACAAGTGTTCACTGGCTGAAAAGGGGGTTTGGATCTGCGGAAATCTATGATCATTTCCTTTGTCTTTGAGGCATTGAGTAGCAGGCAGTTTTTGTGACTCCAGTCACTGAAGGCATTTGTCAGATCCCTGTATTCAGCTTCATGTCCATTCCTGATACATGCCACGATAGCAGTGTCATCAGAGTATTTCTGGATGTGGCAGGACTCAGTGCTGTATTTGAAGTCTGATGTATACAGTGTGAACAGGAATGGAGCCAGGAATGTTCCTTGTGGAGCCCCAGTACTGCTCATTAATGTCCCAGAAACACAGTTCCCCAGCCTGAAAAACTGTGGGCTTCCTGTCAGGTAATCTATGATCCAAGAAACACAGGAAGCATCCACTCCCATCTCTGTGAGCTTGTCTTTGAGTTGAATGCATTTGAAAAATCAAAGAACATGATTCTCACATAAACTCCAGGTTCCTCCAGATGAGACAGAGCACGGTGAAGCATGAAGAGGATGGCATCATCCACTCCAATGTGTTCTTTGTATGCAAACTGTATGCAAACTGTATGCAAACTGCAGGGAATCGAGTTTGTCTCTAGATCATCCTTTTTTGTCTCTAGACAGCAGGTATGAAGGAAAGTAAAGGAAATAGGTGAGGACGGAAATGAGGGAGAGGCAGGGAACAAGATGAGGAGTAGAAAAGTTGTGAAGAAAAGGAGGATTAGGGTGAGGAGAGAAGAATAAGAGAGAAAAAGGGGAATGAGAAGAAAGTATCTAGCTAATAGTTCTCCCTGTCAGTTTCCCTGCTGTGACATTCTCAACTGCTTCTACAATTTCATCCCCGCTGGCTGTTAAGGGAGTGTTCATGTTCCTCCCTCGGTTTTGCAGAGACTCAAGAGTGCTGAGTTTCTGCAAGGCAGCAGTGATATAAATATTAATGTTTGGTCAGAAAAATGAACATTTAAGGAGCAGCTTTTGGTAAGAAGGGCTGGATCTGTCTCTATTGTCACTGCCACCTGTAATGATTAGGATGGGTTTAACTGTAGTTTAAAAAGGAACCAGGGTATTACTTCCTTGTTTTTTTTTATCATTAAATGTGATCATGTCTGATTGTGTGTTTGAGATTCTGAGGATATGAACACAATACGCTGTCAAACACTGTCAATATTTTTAAGATTAATAATTAGCCAAATGACTGTAATGTGAAGGAGCTGCTCGCAGCGCTGGATCTACAAATAATTATCATCCATCTCAACAGTGGAGCATTTCATTGTGTTTGATGATGCACAACCTAACTGTTTTGGTTCAATCCCAACACACTTTCCAACCCTGTTTCCAGACACAGCATGCATATATTACCTATGAAAAAGCTCAAAAAACCCAATGTACATAACCAGCTAAGCACTAGATGAGATACGTACTAGATGGAAAACATTAGCAACTCGCTTGTAAATGTAGGGAAGCATATGATAGCTAAATAACCTCTGAAGTTGTCAAAGGGGAAAACAAAAGGATAGTGATTGCTGGACTCACTTCTAGTCGGCCACTAGCAATCTGACTCCAAATATGGACACTATATATACTAGGGACTTCCCGTGTATTGGCATAAACTTATGTCTGACTCCCTGTTACAACTGTTGTCACATGGAAATGTGAAAGAAGTAATGACAAGAGCCGTTAGACATATTGCTGAATTGTAGGATCATTGTCCTAATTTATTCCAGCTCGAATGAACACTTGTTTGCTGGCCTGAAGTCAGTAGGCCTCATGCAAGTCTCTGTCATGGTGCTCCTTCACTCAATAAGCTTCCACAATGCTCTCTGCTTTTATATGCATAGTATACTGCTATATACTATACTGATATACAATACTTGAAGTGAGTATTATCTAGGAAAATGGTGTCTCATTTCAGCAGATACTAGATATTAAACGACTCGGATCAGATTGGGAGTTATATAGTGAATTGGACAGGGACAGCCCTAATTACATTGTACAAGATTGCGATTAAAAAGTACAGAGACTCAATTTGTGTAGAACAAATATGATGGGAGATTTGAATTGGGCTGCCATCCCTGTTAAAGTATCACCTGGTGCAGTCATGAACTGCTCCCAGATGTCTTTGCGTTTGGGCTGCTCACTGGAAGTCCCATGTCAAGGGCAATCTGCAACATACTCTAGATCTTCTCCAGAATGCCAGCCATTCTCGTTGAATTTCATTTTGTGAAGAGAAAGAAGTTGCAGGGAGCTAAATCTGACAAGTAATGTGACTGTTTAGGGAAGCCACAGAAACCTCTCACATTTTCATTGTGCTGCGAGTGAATATGTTATAAATGCCACCGTATAATTGCGATTGTGCCACAGTTTGGGTCTTTTGCCCCAGATGTGGCTCTTACACACCTCAGAACATTAGTAAAACTCATTGTTGACAGGCTATTTCTGCAGGACACATTCCCAGTGCTCAAACTATTAATGTCGAATCAGATGACAAGCATCCTCATCAACCTGCTTGATGAGTCCATGGGCTCTTCCACTTAAGACTCCTGTTTGGTCTGTGGTTTGTAGCCGTTGAGTGGGTTCCTTGTCACCATTGTTGATGCTCAACATGAAAGTTGGGTCTCCGTGAGCCTGCTGACAGAGATCCATGACTTCAAACTGTGCTGCGTCTGCAGATCCATGGTGAAATCGCAAATGCTTACCTGCATGTGTTCAGAAACACATGTAACACAGAAACACATGTAACACAGGTTGTACTGTTTATTTTCGTTCATTGTTTGCACCTGTTGATTCGACTGTACCATCCCATGTTCATTCACAATGAAGACGGTCTCTGAAATTTTGATCGCACCACACATGGAGGGAAGAAAATTCAACTACAGTGGTTCTGATGATGGGATTTAAGACAAAATATGTTGACCTTAAACACTTGCTGTTTGCCAACAAACAATACATGACTAATGTCATTCAACTTATAAGTAAACTAAGGTCCATCTCTCTCTGTGGTGAATGAATGTGTAAATAAACAGTTGTTTACTCCCGCCTTTCACAACAACACCCCAGATACCAGAAAATAATCAATGAATGCAGCTTTAAAGTAACACCATTAACATTGTACTTCAAAAAACATCTGAGTTTGCAGCATAAAAGGTCACTGTTCCATTTTAATGTTGTGGCTCTAAAACTTTAGCAACAAAGAGCTAAGAGGAAACCTTGAAAAAACACCTTTGGTAGCTGTCAGTCAGAGCTGGAAAATGCAAAAAAAAGAGTGCTTGTTCTTAGGTTCATGACCTGTTTTCCCATTATGACCCAATGACATTATTTACGTGATTGTTTTACATTATTGTCCTCTGATTACAACATATTGCTTTATTAATATTTCACAGGTGAAATGTAGAGTGTTACTCTAGTCTGTTATAATTCTCATGGAGCAGAGAGTAACTGCAGGACGTTTCAGCTCTTGACCAGTCATATCGCAACAGTGTGATAAATTCTAACCCCAGCCAAACAAACACCAAAAAAATCAATTTTTGTACAGAGTGTATTATGAACTTGGAGATAAAACACTTCAACCTCTAGCAAAAGATTAAATTTAGGGCAGGTGGAGAACAAATGTGTGCAGGACTGGTCTGGAGCAATGCCACCTGCAATCTTCTGCTTCCTAACCGCCATCATCACCACGTCCAGCATTTTTCTGAACAGGAACCGGAGTGCATCTTTGGTACGAAAGGTGTTGTTAATCAGTTTATGTGTTATTGAGTAGAAAGTTTGTGTGCTTCTTGTTCTATAATGTGAGCTGAAAGGTCTCCTCTGGCCCGACCGATTCAAGATTTTCAAAGCACTGAAGTTCTGCAAGGATAGAACTTAACTCTGACCTTTTCAGACTGAAGTCTTTGTTTTAAGTTCAAGTCAAGGTTTAAACTTTGTGGACAAAGGGGACGTTTTCTGTGCAGCAACAGAATACAGCTACAGATATAAAATGACATATAATGTGTAGTATATACTCGGATCAGCCACAACATTAAAACCAATGACAGGTAAAACTGAATGAACGAGATTCTGGACTAGACTAGATTTAACCTACAGTTTCTGATTTGTAAAACTGTTATTCTATTAAAATGCAAGAAACCCCCTAAATATTGGTGATTTCACCGTCTTTTTTTTCTTCCGAAATAGATACAGATCAAAATCTAGTGAGCTTAGATGGGTCAAATCTTGAATAAATTGTCACACAAAGGCTAAAGACTCTTCAAAAACATAATTTTTGATGTGGAAAACAATTATTTTTTGTGTTAGAATGTAAAAACATGGAGATTTTAGTGCTTTTTTTTGCATCTGGACCAGGTCCAGATCAAAAACCTCTATGCTTGGATGGGTTAAATCTGGATTAGATCACATTTTTGTGCCAACACAGTTTTTACTGGTACAAGCCCTGATCCATGAAGACCACATCCATGAACCCACTGGACCCAAGGGATCCACTGGCGATGTCCCGGGACATAACAGGACACCGACAGAGGTCTCATGTTTATGTAACGAGCTGTTTTGACAGCAGGTACAGGTGGTTTTAATATTGTGGCTGATCGGTGTATATATAGTGTGAGCTTAGTAAAGCTAGCGTGGGTAAACTTACCAAATGTGACATGCAGTTTGTGGCCAAAGCGTTGCAGATTGGTTTACTTGTTTATCATCACCATATTTCCCACATTGTCTGTTGTTATGCAGACTTGTTATTTCTCAACTAGAACTCAAGAAGCCAACACTTCTGTCATCCTCCTGTGATAATTCTCACTTCTCACTGCCAAAATGCAGTTTGCAAACCATCACTTTTCAGTTGGAATTCCTTATTACTAAAGTGGACAATAGGGCTTATAAAGGGCTTCATTGTCTGGTTGAACCACAGCATTGTTGTAGCAGCAGAATATTCCACTTAACACAGCTCTGTGATGCTCATGCGACGGCAGCTTCAGAAAAATAGTTTCATGGTATTATGTGCCACTTCTCAAGCGAGTGGATCGTGATTTTAAAACCCTCTCTGGTAAGTGTTAATTGGTTTCATGGCTTTTGCAAGGTGAAAAATTATTGGGGATTTCCTTTTGCCAGTTGGAACCTTTTTCTGGCAAAGATATCCAAAAAAGCTTTTTTTTCTTTGGATGGCACTCAGATCTGGCATTGTTGTAAACAGCTTTGTGGCCCTGAGCTAAATTCTCAAATTAGTCCTGTTGCCTTGTGTATTGGTAACAATTGCAAGCCAAGGCCAACAAGGTTCTGGGTTTTGGTCCACACCATCAATTCTGTAGCCAAAATGTTTCCATACAACTAATGCTACATTTCTTTCTGCAACCAAATCTTCCTTTTAGGCATTTTCCCCACTCATTTTTCTGTGCACATGTGGAGTTTACACATCAACAAACACCGTATCTTGTAGATAAACTTGAAGTAAGCAACCAATTTTAAAAATATTTATTCCCTACAAGATCCGATAGGCTTCTGTTGTAGATTTATCATGGAAAATGCAACATTGTCTACTCAAAATTACATTCCAATACCAACGAAACTGCAATCTTAATTGTAATTTTGTTTTGAAACAAGCATAATTTGTCACTTGTGGTGTAGAAAGACAGGCAGCCAGTTTGAAAGAGACACAGATTCCACATTACGAGGACAAAACAGAGAATGGAGGCATAAATCAGAAGCTGGGCTTTCAGCCAGGAGACCAGAGTTTGCAGTTTTAAATTCAGGTTTTGTTTTCTGACCTTACTTTCAGTTTTCACTTGCTATGCAGCTTGGTTCAGGAAGATCTCACACTTTGTTATGCATTTTTAAATGTTAGAGGCTTAGTTAAGGTTTGGCAACATTTAATTGGTTAGGATTATATTTTGGGGGTAAGATGCAACCTCTTCACTACATTTTTTTAAAGCATCTCCTCTGTTTTTTGGGTTATCAGAATTACATGATATATGCTGAAAAGGAGAAACAGTAAAGCAATACAGTAAATGGCCAAGATACGTTGATTGGAAATATAGTTGTGACACAAACAAGCGTAATCTTGCAGAAAATACATTTTCCTCAAAACGTAATTGAGAACGCAGTTTAGTTGTATAGGCAAGTAATTTTGCGGGGACTTGAGAGTTGGGAAAATCAGAACAGTGCAAATCTTTTTACATCCAGCACAAAAAGAGTTGAAGCATGCCTCGCTTGACGTGCACCTCCCACTGTTGATGCTGAAACAATATACAGGGTGGGCCACAAGTCAGCTTACACTTATCAACCACCAAACCTGTGCTTTCAAATTTATTACTCTGCCAAGGAACACAGCGGAGTTATGTGACGATCGGCGTTGATTTATCCGTCTGTGTCCATCTTTTAGCAACAATACTCAAAAACAGACTAACAGATTTGGATGAAATTTTCAGGGAAGGTCAGAAATGACACAAGGACAAAGATTTTGGCAGTGTGCTGCTTATAGTTTGGACCCACGGATTTATTAAAGATTTCTGTATCAATGCGAGATATTGGCACAGTGTCACAAGTAAAAGTGAACACTATGTCCGCTGCCTGCTGATGATCACGATCCTACTACAAATTGACCGCTGTGAACTTATCGGGACTCATCCATCAGAAGCCATACAAGGAACTACTGATTCAATTGTGAGGGTGTTTCCGAGTCTCATCAATTCCCACCACTCGCTACATATTTAGGTGACGCAATTTGGTATCTGTACATAACGTACACATGCATAACACAAGCCTGTGCTCACCAGAATTTATTCAAGATGTCATGCGTTGGAAACAATACGACTGCGCAGCCTTGGCAGAGTACTGCGCTCTGAGTGCTTTTGTTTCTTTTGCGATAAATTGCCAGTTGTGAAGGTGGGGGAGTGTTAAAGGCTCTGTAGCTACTCTGGTCTGATATAATGAATTCCACACATCATACAGATGCAACAATACATTAAACTGTCCATACAAAGCACTTCAACAGATAATGCCAACATACATGACACAAAAGAAACCTTAAACTAAATCGCAGTTACTGTGTGTGCCTCTCAGACCGTGCAGAATAGTTATGTTTTTAGGCCATGTCTTTTCCTCTCTGGAAATGTTAGCGTTTTCCCTCTGCAGAAGTATTGCATCTGACCCACAATCCCACACGTGTGACCCTGAACTAAACTGTGGTCATGTGACTTCTCCATCAAATGAAAATTGCAAAACAGTGTTACATTTTTAAACCAAACACCAGTTTTAAAAGGTGGACATTATCAAAGTTGTTATGGGAGGGGAAAATCAGAGAACCCAGGTGCAGACACAGACAAGAGACGAACGGATGCTTCTAAGAAATTTATTCAAATACAAAAACAAACTAAGCTTAAAGAAGAGCAGGAAACAAAACTGGAGGGGAAAAAACTAAACCAGACCTAAAAAAATAGGCAAGACAACAAAACTCAAACTAAAACTAACTACACTCTATACAGGAACACAAGGAAAACGCAAACAGAAACACTAAACAAAGTCAACAAACAGAGTACTCATAAACCCAGGGGGGAACCAGACTAAGGGGGCAAGGTAGGCAGGCATGGGGGAATCCAGAAGCTAGTGGGAGACAAGACTGGCAGACAGAAGGCTGGATACAGAGAAGGGACTGGCGGTTATCCAGGGATGGAGGGTGAAGAGAGTCCAGGTGGGGCTGTGGCAGGCTGGAAGCAAGCTCGGATCAGTGGGAAAACTGAGTCCAAAAATGGAAAAGCTGAACGAGCTGAGTTTAAATAGCTGGAGGTGACGTAGTGAGCAGGTGAGTAGAGTGAACTGATTACTGCAGCTGACACTCATTGCAGTAATCAGCAGGTAGCAGAGTTCAGGCAGGTGAAGCAGGGAGAGCAAGAGGGCGAGTGAACAGGGAGAGAGAGACAGGAGGAAGAGATGACAGACAGACAGACAGAGGGAGCCAAAGAGACAGACAGGTCAAAACAGATAAACAGGTGAGGAACCATGGGAGAAAGAAGGAAAAAGAGGGAGAAGGAGGAAGGGCAGAGGCTGGAGCAGGGATCATAACAAGTTGCCTTTAACATCCTGTTTATTGTGTTTTAATTAGTTTTAATTATCCTTATGAACTCAAATGATGAAATGATGACAACATATAATAACTAACTTGAAACTATAAAATTTTAAAATTAATGTCTTTTGGATGGTTACAGGCTTCTTGTCATGATGCGTGCACCTGCTTGGCAATTTCACACTTCCAATACTGCTTTAGTATCCATTTTCTTTGCTCTTGATTTAATTTGTTTGCCATTACTCACAATCCCTGTAAAAAAAAAAACAAAAAAAATAACATAAAAATCAAAACCAAAATTGGAAGAAATAGCTTAATAACATTTCCAAAACGTGATAAAGGGATATGGAAAACTGGTTTGGAATTGTGGTTTGGATAAATTAGATCTAAGACATGACACAAATAGTGAAACAACTGTCAGCGTACTTTTGGCCCACTCTGTATAATACAACCCTGTTACATAGAGTTTAAAACATCCCCACCAGCCCACAGGTCAGAAGTACAGTCAGAACCAAAGACTCTATTCACTCTTCAAATTGTAAAATATATGCAAAAAATTTGACCAAATAGCAAGATAAAATAACAACTGATCCAAAGACAGAGTTACAAAAACATGTACTATGAACAAGCTACAATTTGCTGATGTCCTTCGTATGTACAGTCAGACCTTGTCTTAGTCAACACCTGTCTGCTGTAAACCTCACAGCAAACCTTCACCATCCTTTCTAAAGCACTTTCAGACTTTGCACTGAGAGACAAAGCAGCATACCAGGCTAAAGGAAATTGTTTTCTCACTGTAGGCTTTGTAAAATGTGTGCATCTAGGATCTGTCAGTGTGGAACATGGCTGTTCTGGCTGCTTTTTTGCGCAGCATGTCAGCGTTGCCCCCGAAGGTCAGCTTGTTGTTCACAATTCTCACAGCTCACTGGTTATTCTTGTGCTTTCAGGTGTCGGAGGTTTTCTTCTAGAGTCAGTGCACATTTCTTATGTTTTTTTTGTACATTCGGTACGAGAAAATAGTCCTGGTAGCAGTATGAGGAGCCACCTGCTGACTTCTCCTATACTGAAGGACGACAATACCAGAGCGAAGAATATGTTTTCATAGCGGCAACTGCAGTCATTCTGACAGGGACAGAATACAATCTGGTGGATGAACAGAGCTCCCCAGTGAGCCACTCCGATAAGATCCAGGGGAGTCCTTTCATGCTGTTCAGATGGATGTGACCAACTTGCTATGACATTAGATGTGCACCATCATGTCCTCCATATCTGACCCTAATTGGAGTCAGGATTTGAACTCCAGCTCAGTTACAGTCCTGTGAAGGTTCAGTATTTCAGGCTAAAACTTATCATCAATCTTGTCTCCGTAACTTTGAGAAAGTACAGAAACTCATCTGTTAAGAAATCCCACACCTTTGTGTTTCTACCCCCAAGAAAGCTGAGCTCAGACTGTTGGAGAGGCAGGGGAAGACGGAGAACATCAATTTACCTGCAGAGAACTTTTTTAAAGAGCACTTATCTTTTAACGCCTCCTGAGGGAGGATGGCTGCAAAGTAAAACTAAGTAGATCCTGCGGCTGCAAGCGCCGGTTGTGGTTTTAGTGAAGGTGTAAAGAGGCTGCACACGCAAACACACAGTGGGGAAAGAGAGCGTTTCACACATGCTTTCAGTTGCAACATCCAATTTCTCTTTTGTGGAGCTAATATAAAATATGTGTTATGGCAGTGTCGGTGCAGCGAGGGTTTCTGCTCCCTGTGGACCTGCTCTCGTAATGAAGGTGTGAAGAGGCTGTCGGGGTGTGATCTTCATTGCTCGGCTCTTCTAGAGGCTGCAGCTGTAACTCAATTTACAGGAATCATGTCCCCCCTTGTCTTAACAACATTTTCTGGATAGAGCTCTTCTTCTATCCCAGCGGGCAGCAACTGTTGTTTAGAAGTTAATTACAGGCTTTGTCATGAATTAATTGCAATTAATTGCATTTTTGTTAAATAGCAATATTTGACAAAATAAGCCAAATAAATTAAGGTTGACAACTGAATCGGGGAATAGACATGTATGTGACCTTAACAAAAATGTTTGTTTCATATATATTTATTTGTGCATTTTTCATCTGTCTACTGCATTCACAGATTACTGCAAACTCAAAGTGCAATTGTAGCTACTAAAGTGAACATTTTAAGACTTTTTGTAAACTCAAGCACTTCAAGTGTCTTGAAAAGTGGTCTACTGTGGGCTGACTCCACCATTTGCTGGTACCAGGACTGTCGTAGCTAAGGTATGGCGCATCACCCCGGAGCTCATTTCAATAAAGTACTTTCATTATGCAAAAGAAGTGCAGGGAGCGGAGTCCTGATGCATCGTGAAACATTCATTAAATGTCTAAACTAGACATCCTTTAACTAAAACCAAGACAGATTCAACAGCTTGTTTCTCGTCTCAAATGCTTTCAGAGATACTTTTCGCTGAACTGTTTTCGTAGTAAC
Source organism: Amphiprion ocellaris (assembly GCF_022539595.1). NCBI lineage: Eukaryota > Metazoa > Chordata > Actinopteri > Pomacentridae > Amphiprion > Amphiprion ocellaris. The sequence continues at coordinate 30,463,788 of NC_072775.1, forward strand.
AGAGAAAGTTTGCGACCAAGCCGCCATGTTGATCCGATGCTTCTACTGGACTGAAGGTCTGCAGCGCTGTCATGTGACCAGCTAGTGGCCCACTAGTGGCCCGCCCACCATGCAGGCGATATTCAGATGTGGCATGTTTCCATGCGAGAAAAAACGGCCCTGTGGACACGTACAGTAGCTTTTCTCTGATGTTCGTGCTCGCAGCAGCATGGTTTGCGTTAAGGTGATATCATCGGCTTGAAGTGCTGCGTTGATAAGAAAACTCTTTGTTGGACAATTTGCACACATCCATGTTTTTTATGGATTCTCAATAGTATGTGTTCTGTTTTATTGTGTTGCAGTGCAGCTTGATTTCTTGCCTTGTCTAAGACAAATTTCTCCCACAGGAGACAATAAAATGAACTTGAACTTTTATCCAAGCTGCCATTGTGAAGTGTATTAAAAGAAAACTTTCCGCCCAACAAGCCAACCAATGCGGTCTCACCTTCCTTCGCTGTTCACTATTCTTTCTTATGTGCTGTCATCACTCAGTATGTCCTGTGCATCTTCTTCATGGCTGGCAAACAGACATTAGGTTCATTACCGCCACCTACTGGGCTGGAGTGTGCACCAGTGTTACCGGTGTGCCAGAAATTTGAGAACTGAGAAAGGTGCGACTAAATGTGTTAGTTTTTTTTTAACGCGTTTTTTTTTCTGCAATTAATCAATCGAAATTAATGTGTTCAAGTCTCAGCCCTACTTTAAATAAATCAGGTAAAGAAGGGTCTCATGTTGATGCAATGGTTCATGTTTTGCTTTTAAACCATTTTTCTTACGAAGAACATTTTGTCCTCCTCTCTGCCACTTGAAGTTTTCACACTGTGACCCTGACATCTCTTAACCAATACACAAAAACAGAGCTGGGCTTTATTTACAATACCAAATGACACCATGTGTTCGAAATAACTTTAAGCAACTTATGGCTTGGCTGAGATGTACTGTTAGTATCGGGCACGAACCTCTGTGGTTGACAGTTTCTGCCATGACCGGATGTGTGCTCTGGTGCTCCAGTAACTGCTCAGCCGTGACAGTATTTTGAATATTAATACTGGTGCTGTCAGACCACATTTAAAGCACGTTATAGTGATAACAAAGGGTTTTGTTCTGGTGGAAAAAAATAGATAGTTAGTGAAAATCTCTGCCTGTTTTTTGCAGCTTTCATCCTGGAACTATGGGGTGTGGATTGTAGTGTTTCCTTTCAGTCACAGTTTCTATTTTCAACAAAACTAGGAAGCATCAAAATTGGATATTCTACTTCTAGTCGCTGTCAACTGAAGTAGGGGTGAGTGATACGGTAAACATGTTTGTCAGCTACTCATTCCAATGTGGTATTTGGGTCAAATAAAAAATGTACTGTTAATTTATTCATCTACGACAGTTTCATTAGTTCAACAAATATTTTTAATGTACTTAAAAAGTCCCTTAAAGGTCCCATATTGTGCCACTTTTTTGTGTATTGAAATTTTCCACAGCTGGTTTAACTCGAGCTTTAAATGCCACTGAGCTGTTGGTGTCCATGCTCCCTTCAGGAAGAAGACTCTCTCTGTATCTGTTCAGTGATTGACAGAGTGAAGCAGCGCACTTGACTGCTAGGGCTGGACCCAAATATCCGAATATTCGGTCCCAACGGTGGTATCCGGATATCCGAATATTCGCTCAACAGAGCATCTCTTGGTCTGTTGGTGCTTCACTTGCTTCCAGCCACTTCCAGAACTACGGTCTGTCTGACTTTGTGTTTGACAAAGTGAGAGTGAAACACAAATTTTTATTACATTTGATAAATGACAACAGGAAACTGAACCGAGTGTACATGAGTTTATATATGCTTGCATGAATGAAACTCACACTTTCCAGCAGCAACCTCTGTGATGACCAGTCCAGACAATATATAAATACAAAGGGACTCCTTAAAGATAGGTGCACTTTTAAAGAAGACAGCCTTTCTACACTGCATTTTAATGTGCATTTTAAAGTATTGCATGAGAAAGTCAATGAAAGCTATGGAATATGACAAAACGTCCTCAACTACCTCTTGCAAAAAAAAAAAAAAAAAAAGCTGTTCTGCTTATTTGAGTTGGTTATTGATGTTTTTGAAAACATGGAAACACATTTTCTGCATAAAATCTGGAATTCTTTAGGACATTTTTCCACTTCTCTGTTGCAGATGAACAAGACAATTGGTTTTGTTTGCTTCTTCTTCTTCTTAAAGGATCTTTGGAGGTTGGCCAAAAAATTGGTTTTGTTTACGGTTTTTACCCTGTATTTCTTCTACTTCTGGTAATTAGACTAATGAGTAGCAGCCACCATGTGATGGTGCAATGTAGCCTGTTTGATTTGTAAGTTTAATTTGCATTTTCTTATTTTTTTCAAAGGCTCACTTTAAAATTAGACTTTGCCAGTGTTTAGCTGCATCACTGAAACAATGCAAGATGGAAAGCAGTAGATGCACACTGACTGCTGATTAAAAATGTAATTTAAAATGTTGTTTAGTGGGGCAGTACTGAAGCACATTTCTCAGTTGATAATAACCATGATTTAAATAGTATTTTATATTTGAAAATGTATGAAAGGAATGGGCTTTGAAGGGGTCTGATGGAGCAGATACAGTTAATAGCAGCATTGTTATGTACTGTAGAAAAGTGTTGGGTGTCAGGTGTGTCACATGACTCATATTCAGGTAGGGTCTGATGTATCAACAGTTTTCACATCAGCTTACACAAACTAAACAGAACTAGTAAATGCAGAATTCCCACCAAGCAGGTTAAACATCAGGTAACCCAAAGACCAAAGACTGTTTCTAATCTCACGTGACATTACAAGCATACTATTGATGACTCTTTGAAAACACCACAAGGAACACTATCATGCCCTGGTACTCATTTGCATAAAAATAGTTTGTAGTATAAGCTCTTCTACTGCTGCAATGCAGAGTTTTCAGTTTTATGAATCCCCGGTGTCCAATTCAGTGTTTCCTTTTGGAAATAAATTAGATTTGCCGACGTGCTTGGATGATGTGAATATCTTTGTGCCCTGTATTTTATTTGAATGACAGAACAAAATTACATTTTGTACCAAACAGTTTTTGTTTTTTTTTCTCCATGGAGACTTGTTGGTCTGCTGCCTTCTATTAAGAGACATTTAGAGGCAAATATATTAAAATCATTTACTGAGTGCAGCTGGTGAATTAGTGGATATTTTATTGTACATACATCCTCCCGGAGCCATTAGTATGAGTGATGTTGCCTGCAGCATACCCCTCTAAATCTGCATAATTCCGGCGTTGTGACTCACAGCCAATGTTTTGGGTTTTAGCAGCGTTTTGAACTGGTGGAAATCTCGTTTCTCAGCCGCTCGTTTCAACCCCGTCGGTGTTTTTGCGGGTTAAACCTGGCAGTTTGCACATGAAGGGGTTTTAATGTGGCTCGTCTCCGGTTTGATCACTTCATTTGGTTGATGTCTGTCTCCCACTCAGCCACCCACGTCGTTGATCAGCGTGATGAGCCTCAGTGAGGAGGACGATTGTTCTCTGCATTCAAAAGGCAGCAGCAGATTGGTGCAGAGGGGCGTTCGCGTGAGCAGGCCGTTTGCATGGATATGCATGTGGGCTACTGTATGTCTTGCACATACAGATTGTGTTGTACATAATGAGCTTATTATCTGGCGTGCTGGAGCTGGATGAAGCTTGAAGGCCGGGAGGAAATGACATTATGCAGGAGTGTGTTCGAAATCTGGATGAAGAACTGGAGATGAAGAGCAAATGTTGTTGTTTTTGTTGCTCGCAGCCAGAAGGGGAAAATGCTGAGTGTCTCAGTTCTGGTAGCTGTCAGACAGACAGACTGTTGGTGTCTGCTGAGAGGAAGACCGGCAGACAAGAAGAAATCACACTTCAAATGTACAAATCTAACCGAAGTAGGGCTTCATCGTTGATTAAAGAGAGGAAAATGCTTAAATATAGCTTCTTAGGGCCACGATAATATGTGATACAACCTGACAGTTTTCATGTAAGATGGGCATTGATGTGGCTTTCCAATTAAATTTACAATAAGATATGAGAATCAAATGAAACAGTGTAGTGTGGTAACATGGGTTGATTTTTAATACATAGTGTAACATGCTGTGGTTGATCCATGATCCATACAGACCCCTACCTAAGGTGGGCTGAGCTTTACTGCTGCTGTTACTTTTAAAAGTAACTAAAAAGGTACTTGGAGAGCTCAGTCCTCCGCCAAGGCCAATGCTTTATCCCACAATGTAAAAGAAAGTGATCCAGATCTGCACCAAAATTTAATTGGCCGTGCTCCATCTCTTCGCCAAGTTGCGTAAAATTCAGCCTGGTAGATTTTGCGTAATCCTGCTGACAGAGAAACAAGCAGCACTGAAAACAAACCCTGATCTCAGTGAGGAATCATTCCCTGAATCTCAATGTGAAGTAGCAGTGAGATGACACAAAACAGTTATGTGTTCTCATAAACGGGGCACATTACAGTCAGCAAACAATGGCTGGACTCCTCTCTGATCTGAAAAATGATCCAAACAAAGACTCAAACGTAGGGAAAGACCAGTTACTGGCCTGGCTTATTATCGTGGTCAATATTTGGCATTTCATGTCGTCACTCTGTGGTCTCAAAAATGTCTCTCAAGCAGCATATACTGAGCAAGAAACACAAACCGGGAAATTAGCTTCTGTCACAGTGGCTAATGCTACGCTAACAGCTAGTGGCTAAGTTAGAAAGCAGCTATAGATGAACCTGAAACAGAGTCTGGAAAACAATAATTCATAATACATTAAGATATGGAAATTAGTGGACAATTAAAGTGACAGAACAATGAAAGATTAAGAAACAAACTGATCAATCGCAGTCGATCCACGCAGACAGAATTTACATATTCAGCTATAGTCACTCCTATTAATGAGGAAGCCTAGTTATGAATGACAGGTTCTCTGCTATCACATGTTGTTAACTCATTAAAAGCCATCTGTATCAAGGCTAACTATTGGTAATCGGCCTCCACAGATTACCAATAAATTGCATCGGTATCAACCCTGAAAAAAACCACATCGGTCGATCCCTCCTCAAAAGCCATGATACGATCTGAACTGTGAATTTTGTGGAAAATGTCCAGTTTTAATTTATTCAATACCCTGTTTTTAATGTATTCTAACTGAACCAACACAGTCTCCCTTCCACCCCTGGTAGTCGAGGTCTGATTCTTGAGACTCCAATACTGACTTGGTTACATTTAGGAACATTAAATGTTAGAAAAAAACTAAAGACAAAACCTTTATTCAGAATCAAAATCACACAGTTTGTGTAGACAAATGCAGATTGTGGGTTGAGGCAGATAAATCACACATCTTCTGTGAATAGAGTGGTGTAAATACTGTGATTAAATGCCTTTAAACTGAAGGTTTTAATGCAGACGGGGTCTCTACCATTTGTCGTTGCTGTTCTTCATTGATTTTAGTTAAGTAGGACAATTAGTCTTCACAAATTAAAGCTGCATTTTTTGAGTCAACAGTTTTTCTGATTGATGGATGTTCTGCATGTCCAAGAGTAGTTCATTTAACTGGACACAACAGTGAAATTCACACTTTATGTGGAGTGTTTTGACAAATATGTGAACTATTTACAGTTCCAGTTCCCATGTGTTGGATAAAACTGTCCCAAATGGGCTTAAAATTGCTAAATGTGACATGAAACATTTGATTTAATGTTGAATTGATCTTTTTGGGGACAATTCTAGAAAAACTTTTGCCAAATATGAGTTTCTCGACTCTTATGGTTTCTTTTTGACCTCTGTGGCATTCAGGAAACAAAGTGTGCTGTCGAGCTAAAGGCGAAAACAAAATGCAAAGTATCTCAGTGTGTCGTGTTTTTAATGCTCTCCTTCCTCGTGGATATCCGGGGAGGAGGAGCGGACTTGGAAACCCTTTGGGTCAAACTGGAAGTAGAAGTTGTGCGGATTAGTGGAATGAACATTGACGTTTTCTACTTGAGGATGATTGTTAGTGCTCCGCTGCAAAAACAACCATCGCCGGAGCCTCATTATCCTGCTTACTGCAACGTGCTCTGAACGGCTAAACGAGTCGACTCGGCTCACACTGAGCAGCGCTGAACTCTGGGTTTGTGGGGCTTATAGAGCTCTGAAGTGCAGGACCTTCTGTTTGCTGAGGTGATGGATGGAGCTCATCGGTATTCAGGGTCTCCGGCTCTGTCACGGACTCTGTGGGCATTTTGTTATTCAGTAAAGAAATGCAGGTGAATGAGCCGTGGTCGCTGTCTCTGGTTTTAGTCGGCTGTTTCAGGGGTGATTAAATATACTTGGCTTTTTATCCTTTAGAGGTTTTTTTAAACCTCCTTTTAGGTTTTTTAATGAGGTCAAACTCACCTGTTGTCACTTCAGCAGAATAATAAACTCGACACTGTATGAACCGATGAAATGTCTGGAGGCTGAGTGATGGGTGTCCAGGTGGCTAAAAAGATATTTCCCATCACTCAAATGTCATTATAATGCTTTTATGTCCTTCTGGTCAAGTGTTTGTTCCACCAGCAGCAGAAACTCCTTTTGTCAGCCAGTATATACTCCAGACTCTCCTAGATTTAGGAAATAAATCATCCTTTCCCAGAAAGACATCCTCTTCTTTTCATAAACACTTCTGAACAGCAGAATGTACTCTCATTTGTTGAGGAATAATGTTCTGTTATGGGAATCTGGATGTCCGAAAAAGGCAAATGTGAGGAGAAAAGTTTTATTTTGTGAGAATCGACACTAAGAATAGAGGTTTGTGTTGGAGGAAGGTGCAGCAGTTTAATTTTCAGGAAGGCTCTCTGTCCAGCACAGCCAGGGTCAGTGTTGAGGTTCATTGGTTGCAGAGGCCAGCAGGTATTGAACATTTAGCTCCGTTTTCCTCTGAGCTGTCTGTGTTTGTGCTCCACTGGTCACACTGTCAGGGACGCTGCTTCTTAAATGCCAAAGCTTCGCTGGAGAAAAGCGGCCCAGTGTTTTTAAAGTCCGCCGCTCTCTCTGCTGAGTGTCACCTCACCACACATTATCTCCTCAGGGATTACAGCACTCCACGTTGGAGAGCCGTCCCTCTCATTTCAGCTCTTCAGACGACTGCAATTCAGCTGCTTTTCACACTGAGAGCTCACCCACCGCCCACAGCAACAAGTGTCTGTCAGGGCAAGGCCTGCAGGGATAAAGACTATCAGAGGAGCTTCAGACGACCACAGAGCTGGAGGCTTCTGATGATTGTTGAGGAGCTTTTAGAATAGTGGAATTAAATATGTATGAACCTTCAAACCACAACTCGTCATAAGTTTGATTATAAAGTGCAGGATATCTGTACTGTACTGGAGGATGTTTAATTATAACTGCTGCAACAAACTGTCCTGGACACAATACCAATACTGTATCAATACCAGATAATTTCAGAATCAAAGAGGAAATTCTCAGAGTCACTGAGGCCAAGTTGGAGGCTCTCTGGTGTTAAAACTAAATATTCATAGACTTACAACTTACTCTGCATGCGTATATGAGCCTTTAAAGTTATAATTCTTCACCTTGCATGAACCAGTTTTCACACATCCAGCAGATACAGAGCAGCATTAGCATTTATTTCATAGTTCTATTCACTTTCACTCATACTTGGAACAGTAGCAGAAGAAGTATTCAGACCCTTTACCTCAGTAGAAGTACACAAATATTAGCAGTAATATGTAGCTGGTCCATCTGACTGATATATTATTGTTAATAGTGAAGCTGCTGCAGGTTTGAATGTTTTATATCGAGTTTTATATAGAGGAAGAGAAGAGGAATCTGAATCAAATGTTTAATAGTGAAGGAAAGAATCTGATACACAAATCTGTTCTCAGTTTTACTGTTACGTTATTTGAGTATTTACCAAAATTAAATTATGTGAAAGGGAAATATTACTATTTGGTGGAGCTGTTAACAAACTAGAGACGTGTGAAATGTGAGCCAGAGGTTGGAAACCACAGGTGTAATCCTTAACAATGTGTTCATGTTATTTTTAAAAGCTTTTTATGACATTGATTGTGTAAAATCTTTATTTTAAAAGTAACTAAAGCTGTAACTAAAGCTAAAGAAATGCAGTGGAGTAGAAAGTAAACTATTTTCCTCTTAAATTAGGTGTAGTGGAAATATAAAGTAGCATAAAATAGAAATGCTTAAAGTAACAAGGACAGGTACGTCAGAATTGTACTTTCTTATATTATTTGAGTGAATGTTATTCCACCAATGCATTTTAATTCCATTTTGTTTTAAGCACACACAAGGGACTGACAGTTAATTATGCATGTATGTACTGCACATCACATTTGATCATGTGTGTGTTTAGATGAGACTGTTGACTGTCTTGTCCTCAGCTGACTTAAGGTGTGTTACTGAAGAATTACTGAAAGCAACAACTGGAGTCGCCACATTTCACCAGAGCGGTTGCAGACTCCAAATAGTGACGCAAGTTGCACAAATTGTTGTTCACATGTTGCAGATGTCTTTGCAAAACCTACAGTCACCTTACACCTTTCTTGCAATTTGCAAATTTGCTTCAAACGGCTGACAAGGCTAAAATTGTTAGGGTGTTCATCCCCACATGTGCTCCTTGTAGAATATTAACAGTCAGCCGCTGCCACATTAAAAATCAGACATAAGTTAGAGCAGGATCTCGCCACCTTTGGCCTCTGTGGTGCATTTGGGTGCTTCAGTATCTGGCAGGAAATCTTTCCTTGCATATATGCATAGTTTTATTGATGGATTTATCGATGCCAGCTTGTTGGGAAGTCGGGATGAGCAGCACAAAGACGCCCCTGGAGCAGACGGGGTTAAGAGCTTTGCTAAGTACTTGTCAGCACTGAGGCTTAAACCCTAAAACATCTGCTCAGTAGCTTAAAAGCCTTAATTAATGAAGAATCACTTCCTGCAAGAAAAAAAAAACATGTTTTCTGGTGCATTATTAATATTATACTTTCTTTTTGCTACCAAATATGTGTATAGCCTAAAGTACTAAATAGCTGTACAGCTCTTTCTGCTAAGCTAAACTAAATAAGTTAGCTTAGCATAAATATTGCACATTTGGACAAGTTTTTATTTATTTGTTAAGTTGTTTTGGGGGCTTTTTTAGCCGTTGTTATAGTTGTAAGTAGAGAGAGACAGAAAATGTAGGAAGAAGAGTGGGGGAAAGACCTGCAGTAAATGCTTCAGGGACTAAAACCCCTATTCATGGGTCGCCTGCTCAACCAGTTGAGCCACCAGGGTGCCCCAGTGGTCTTTTCTAAACCATCTTGCTGTGAACAGGATTTGAACCTGTACATGGAATTCCCATTCAAATCCAACACTTTAACCACTCGGCCATCACAGCATTTTGTTGTCCTTGATCACTTTAAATGCTCCACGTTACCAAGGTTCTGGTTTTGGAGTCAAACCGATGATTAAAATCGGTCCTGCTAATCCTTTACTTTCATTCCATATTCTTCCTTAAAGATAAACAAGCAAATGCTGTTGTTAATCTGTCTAGCTACAAATTCCATGTGGAAAGTGCTTCTGTAAGTTCAGTGGTATTCCACTTAAACAAATGAAATTATCAGGCCGTGGTGGATATCGAGAGGCAGGTGAAGACTCGTGCTGTTGAGATGAAGTGCTCCAGTGTTGACAGAGTAATCGAAGCTAACGCCTTGTTGTCGGAGTTGTGGGCTCGGATCAGACTGCAGCGTGAATCATAGTAATTGGCTCTTGTCTCAGTGGTGGAGAACAACATCCATTAGCGGAGAGGCTTCAGATGGAGGTAGCACTAGTTTGGCTTAGGCTTACAGTCTGCTGCTGGAGAGGAAAACTGTGAATATTAATGAAGCTGACGTTCATGAATCTGTGTGTGATACAGTTACACTGGAGACCACAATCTCATAAAACAAATATTCATTTCTATCCTGTGTCTTGTCTTGTCCTGGCTTATTATACTATGTCTCCGTGTTATGTGTGTTTAACGAATGGAAGAAGTAGCTGCAGCAAAACTTCCTCGCTGCTTCAATTTGAGGGAAAAAAAGTGTGAATTTTTACAAGCTTCTGGGAGATAAGCCAATTAAAACAAGCTTAATAAATGTTAATTGTTGCATAATGTGTAATATATGATGCTTTTAGTGCAGTCAGTCATCCATAAACCAAATGTTTGAAGCATGTAAAGGTTTCGTCTGACAACACTGATTCATCTCCATCAGCATCCAGCCTGTAATGAGTCACTCAGGACGCCATTCATCTCCTCAACACGACATGATTACAGTATTCATTTATCCGTTGAGGCAGAATTACACCATTCACTCGTCCAACTGGACATTATTGCACCGCTCATTCATCTAAATATAGTGCCATTACAGCTGAAGACCTGTTTCCACCTGGGGAACATTAAACCTGCTTCCCACTGATTAGATTCCACTCATGTTGCCGGATCCACAGACGCAGCGGTTTGTTTGTCGTTATTACCTCTTAAAGACTTTAGAGTGCAACAAAAATCTGTCGGAATAAACTTGTTTCATCCTGAAAAGCTGATCATTTAGAGATACAAAGACCTTTTTCCTCTCAGCGTCAGTGAGCTCCCCCCTCCTGCTGTTATTAACAATTTGACTGTTTTTCATTCAGGATAAGAGGCGGCGAATAATCCACCTCCAGCTGCGTCGGGTATCACGCATCCTGAGTGTGCTGTTGATCTCTGCTCCGTGAAACACTCTGCTGCTGAGTTTAGACACTCCTGTCCAACTTCCCTCACAATTTTGAACAACAGCAATGTTTATTTTCATGCTTAGAGAGGAGACATTCTCGTACCAACCTGCTGTTACAAACTACTTACTGTGCACTCAGAGACAGGAGTGTGCCGTCCAAGGCTTGTTTTTTCACTTAGCTGACATTAAACCCTGCAACCTGGCAAAAACACAGTGCTTCTCTCTTGGCTACATCTGCTCTCCTGAACCTGCAGGTGCTTCGTCACTCAGGACATCTGTCCACTTTTCCCAGCCTCTTCATTTAGTTTCTCTCCTGGAAGTTGAGTGGACGTTGCTGCGAGGTTGCTCCTGGAGTTCTAGTATCTTAGAGCCAGTATTTAAATATTGCCATTTTTTCTGCATTTAAATAAGTGGAAACAAGAGGATATACATTGCATAGATGTTAGGAACCAACGCTATAAAAAGACGACAGCACAGTTTTGTAGGAACAGCAGGATGAGGTGGGGCTTTTTAAAACTATCTTTTACAGCTGGAACCATGTAAAGGAAATTTCTGGTGAATTTGTCTTCCTGCTATTTTGACCTTGACCATTGTAAAGGACACATGTTTGGTTTATTTATTTCATTTCAGCTCCAAATGTGCCCTTGGATGTGCAAAAGTTTGCTTAATAATTCACTCTGCAGATATAGAAGCTGCTGAAACAGTGTTGCTTGGAGGTAAAGTCCTTTAATGATGAATGCCTGTTTAGTAGCTAAACTATTTGTGATTTCAGTCCTAATTCATGTATTAGTTGCTCTACTATTGTCTTTGTGTGTCATTGATGCTTTGATGATCTAATAAGGTTTGATTGAATCTGATTTGCTTGTAAAATTGGATAATTAACAGATCATTTAGACTAATTTTGTAGAGCTGATGAAACGGATTCTGTGAACTGAGAACTTTTCAGGGGCAATTTTATTTGTCTCATGCAGTTTTATCCAACTGTTCTGGAAATTGGAACGCATAGTTTCCGACAATATTATGCTATTTGACTTGAATATCCCTCATCATAATATCATGCATGTTGTTATGTGTAGTTTCCGTCCAAAACACAGGAGGAAAAACGTGTAATATGTTAAAGTAGCAGCCCATTCATTCCAAATGAAGCTCGGATAAAGCAGGAGGAGCTCATAAAATATCGATTTAAAAAAACAGAAATAATCTTCACTGATCAACAGCATCATCTCAGCAGATGGTTTCACAAAAGGGGGCTGTGATTTTACTGGGGTTTTTTTTGTGTTTTTTTTACAGCTCAGTATCTCAGCTTAAAAAGCTTCTAAAAACCCACCTGTGCAGATTGGCATTCGTATAACATTTTGTAATGCCTTTTCTACTGAGTCATTTTTGCCCTTTTTAATGTTTGATTGTCTTTTCTGATGTTTTATTGTTGCCCTTTTTAATATTTCATTATCTCCTTTCATGTTTAATTGGTGCTCCTTTGTGAAGCACCTCGTGACTCCGGTTTTATAAGGGTAAGATTATAATAATTTGCTTTCAGCTTCTTAAACACCGGCATGTCGCTCGATTACAGGGTCACGGTTTTCCATAACAGAGAAAACAAAACGAATGCGTGAATTAACACTTTGGAAACCACATGTATGTACAACTTTTCACTGGCTGGATGCTACAGTTTGGCTGTATATCCAACAACCACTAGCTGCAGATATGTGGTGTGGTCACATCAGGAAGGACAAGTCGCTCACCGCAAGGAAGTTGTGTATATTGGTGTCCTATGTATAAACCTATGAAAGTGTGTTCTAAACTGTGGTTCGAGGAGGTAGACTCTTTTCGGCAGACAGTCATCTTCCAAGCAAATCCATAGTGCTTGTTTGACACTGGTTTCCTTTGTAGTACTAAACTTCTTATTATGTAATTAAGCCAGTATCAGCGGAGCTTCTTTCTACACGTCATCAGTGTTTGAGAAACAACAAAGAGACACCAAAGACTGAAGCCACAGAGCCTCAAAAACACGTGACAAACTGTCCTGATTCCTCAAAATGACCACATATGACAAATACTTCCAGTGATTTTTAAAGATTTTCGTCTCTGCTTTGTCGTTGGTCCACAGAGGTGTGTGACAGTGGCCTGGTGTCCAATCTGCCGCCGTCGTCCTTCAGAAGCTCCTCCCAGCTGTCCAGCAGCCACGCTCCGGGTTTCGCCAAACTCAACAAGAGAGAAGGTGAGGACGAGTTTCTGCTGCTGAGGTTGACTCGATAAGACTTGCTGATGCTGCGTTTGTTCAGACGCTGTAACACCAGACTGGATATAACTGTGTTGTTGTTGCTGTGTGTATTAGGGTCTGATGTAATGTGTTTCTAAGACGGGACTTTCTCCTTCAGTCCAGTGAAATGTGATGTTTACTTGAGTCTAATAGGGAAAACAGAGAGGAGAGATCTTTGTTCTGTTACTAAGAAGCTGCTGTAGAGCTCAGCGGAGAGGAGACTTAGTTTAAGCTCAGGACACAAAGCAAAAAACACAACAAACAGAAAAGTTTTCACCGGATTCACAAACACTCAGAGGTAATTCACTGGTAACCAGTTTGGAGGTAGACAGAGGATCAGAATAATTACTCAGAGACGACAACAACAACAAAAAAAGAGACCAAGGAATATTTGCTTTGTCCTGTCTTTATTCTCCATAGGTGCCGTTAAATAAATGCGAATGCCGTTAGTTCGTCCTACATGGAAACCCAGCAGGGAGTCTTGGGTTGGAGCTGATGTGAGGCTTTGACAAAATGAAGATTGTGATTTGTTATGGAGCTTTATCCTTACATCAAAGCTCAGAATCAGCTGGGAGGGTGAGACGGGTTTAATCTAGATCTGAATGATTTCCACCACCTGGGAAAGTAAAGGAAGCCGAGCATGAAGAACAAGGCTTCAGTCTTCTGTTCGTTTAATAATTGAGACTTTAAGAAAACAAAATAGAGCCCGTGTGCTGTCTTTGTTTCACTGATCTGATTCTGAATACAGACTAAATTTGCACCTATATCAGCTGCAACGACGTACTGTGTATTTCACCGGCACATTGCATTGTTTTTTAGTGTGACAGTGAATATTAGAGCAGAATTCATCAAATCTGTCTTGACTTTCTACTACTTTTAGTTGTAAGAAGTAGGCAGTGACACCTCAGGCTGTGTAGCAAAGCCTGTATGTAAGAGCTTAATTGCATGTTTGCCCTGTGCTGACACTTGCTGGTCTGAAGTCACCCAGCTGTAATGGAGCTGACATTTCTTGGTCTTTCATTAACTTTTACAAGGCGTAAGGCCTCCTGAAGATGTCAGAGATATGAAACGATGGTGCAGTTAAAACTTGTTAATGAAAAATGTGAACTTGGACGAGGGCTGGGTGATGCAGCTGAAAAAGTTAAAACAATACAATGCTATTTTCTGTTGAAATCAGTGATTATTAATCATTTTAACTATTTCTTTTAATGAGAACCAGGACAAACAAAGGTTTATTTGGAATTTAACCATTTTACATTGAATTTAATCACTTTATCCTATTTATCAAGGACATAGGCCATAAATTAAATGTTGACACTCCAATAAAAAATACAAAAATTAATACATTTACACCCATACATAAAAGAAAAACCTACTGTTTCCCATTTGCTGTAGCCTTCACCAAGTATGACAGGCTGTTCTTTAACCAAGAAGAACACGTACTTGGTGTTTGTTCATGCCACCAAACTTTGAATAGTGTCAAGCGCTTTAATGGCAGCTTCCATCTAATGTGTTAAAGGTCGACTGCCAAACTTTCAACTGAATTGTTTCCTTCTCGCCATTGATAAAGTGATTATTTTATCACAAGGCTTAGCTAAGACCATTTTCATATTAAAGTTTTAAAGGCATTTTTACCTCAAACTAGTTGTGTAATATCTGCCAATGCTCGGATGAAATAAATAAACTGGAGTGTGATGGACCTTATTTTACTTTGGTCCCACATTTCAACATTGAACAGCCACTTATTGATCAAAATATTCAAGATTTGCTTTCCAGTCGTATAAAATCCAATTTGAAAAATATTTTCCAGTGATATTTTACAGTAATAAAAGATGAAACTCATCATAAAAGAGGCAGAGGTGGTGAAAAACAGAGAGATTTTTCACCACCGGGACCCTCAGTAGACCAGAAAGCAGAAGGGTCAGGAGATATTTAATATTCTGAGTAACTTCTCAGTTGAAAACTCTCAATGCTGCCATTACTATCACTGCCACTTAGCTCTTTTTGCTGTATGCACACATATATTCGACTATGTCAGCAATGTACAGGCATAAATACTAATTGAGGTGATGTGGAAATAAAGAAGGCACTTTTTTTTTAACCACCCACTGGTTCACCAGCAGGACATTAGCAGAAAGTAAAACTTTCATGAACTGCTGGTGCTGTGGAAATTTGTAGGAGTATGAGGACATACTGTATATATGGATAGAATAGACATTTTGGAAAATCTTGTAATAGAAAAATCCATAAACTGAAACCTTAAAATATAGTTTTATCTGAAGGTGCTTGGTGTTAATGGATTAACGGAATCTAACATAGTAGTAAAAAGCTGTAACCAACAACAATATTTTGCAGTATCACTATGGGCTTACAAAGCTGGATTTCTTACTTTATACGGCACATAAAATGGCTGAACAAATAATACCTTGACAGCGGTAACCTTCGTGCATTTTTCTAATCTAGCTCCAGTATGTAGTGGGTAGATAAGAAAGCTCCTGGTGCAGGGTCCCAGGGAGCGATCCCAGCTGTTTGCTGAAGAAATCAATGAATAAATGAATGCCTCCATCTCATTTCCATCTCCTGCTGCTGCTGACGCTCTGCCCTCTCCAGTCGCTCTCTGAGGAGCAGCTTCGCTCTCAATTCATTAACCCGCTAAGTGAACAGAGATTATCAAAGTCTTGGAAGACGACCTACGCAGTGCACCTTAATAAGAAATCTATACCATTACACACATTCAAACATCATTGCTACTGATAATCAGCGAGGATCGTCTAGATATCATGTTATATTATTGACTTCATACAGGTGTAACAACACATCGTAGTGCCATGTTTCATGATACATAGGCATCTGTTGCAGCAAATTTGTCTTGAATGTTGTGTAAATGTACTTGATAAGCTGGTCTTTTGACTGGCAAAATCTTCAAAGATCTACCCAAAGACAGCTCAGGAAACTGTGTTAGAATGCTAATATTTGCCAGTTAGCTCGGGAATGTCGAAGTACAAGTTAGACAGTGGACTGGATGGTCTCAGTCTGGTTGGTTACATGTCACAAGTCTTGCATCTTCATACCAAGATTAAAGCACTGAGGTCGATCAACCAGATGCTTTTGGATTTTTCCAAGATCCAGACACAAAAACAGACATAGCTGAGTCTTTGGAACGGTTTATCGTTACAAATTAAAACTGCTCACACTGTAGAAATGTTCAAATCGCTATTTAAAACCTGCCTCTTTTGTTGCTTGACAACCTGACTTCATCTCTTGCTGTGTTGTGTCATTTCTCATTACTATCTTATTACTTTTATTTTATTGTGTTTTATTGTGGGGTTTTTTGCTCTGCTATTTGTTTCAGCTCCCATTGTTTAAAATGTGCTTTATAAATAACTTTGACAAGTAACAACATGTCAACAGGATGAATGTTCAGAATTTCTCTTTCACATAAATACACCAAGGCATTTTTTTTTTTGTTGGAGTTTGTGGTATTCTAAATTGTGGCACCAAGATTTTCATTTTTGCTGCAAATATATGTTGGTTTCAATGATTGGTTTTCTTTCACCTTGATTACTGATAACAGGAAACTATAGCAGTTGATCCCTACAACAAACGTAAACCTCGTGGTGATGGAAGATGACACGGGATCACCAAAGTTAACAGGATTTGTACTTTAGAAATTTGTGCAAGATTCTGCGAAAAAGCATCACATAGCTGATATTTCTATGTAGATTCTCAGTCATCCAGGTTATTGTAACCCTTGTAATCCATCCATCCTTTTAGGTTTTTCTAAGAACCTTGCAGTTAAGTAGGTCTTTTTACTGAAGCTCCTAGGACAGCTGATATTTTAGTCTGAAACCGAAGCTGTAAACGGACCAACTAATGCTACCATTTATAAAGCAAGTGTGGACAAGCAGCCCATAACCACTGCAGACATGGAGGACTTTTTTTACTTTTCTGAATACATATACTGAAGAAAGCACAAGATTGACTAAAAAGAAACTGTGGCCATGCTTGAGGGAAACAGAAACTTCCTAACTCAGTTTCTCTCTTACTTTTTGAAGCCCAGCAGTAGTCCTGCTTCTCTGCAGCGTTGTGACCTGAAGACTTGACATTCACACTTTAACCTGATGTAACTGATCACAGCGGAGGTCTGAAGGCAACACAAGTGGACAAAAAGCCTCGATAGTCTATTGATTGGGGATGAATGGCATTTTTAACAGGGAGGATGAATCACTCAACTATTCCAGTTTCTCCACTGGTTCTTTATTTTCACTTCTCACTTCTTATCTTTCCTCTCCCTCTTGCCTCCCACTCGTTTCTCGTCATCTTTGTGTCCCATTTTTATTTCCTTTTCACTATCTTTCTCTCGGCTTCGCTTCTCCACCGCCTCTCTTCCTTTAGCCGGGGTGTCTCTGTCCATCTCCTACGTTGCATTTCACTTCATCAGTTAGAACTAATTTAGTCGGCTCTGTTAGCCTCTTGCCAAATGTTAATAGCAGTCTTCATGTTTAAACATTTTCCCTTTTCTACAGGTGACACTGACAGTTCGGTGATGCCACTGCAATTATGCTGAAATGTACTTGAAAGGAGTAATTGTGCCGCAGCAATCATTTTCCCAGAGTGAGATTCGAGGGCAGAATTAATCTTTAATTGGAGCCTGTAAATTGTTACTATGTAAGAGCAGCCAATTAATCAGGTATTGATCTTAATATGTAGTTATGCTCTGTGACTTCCAAGAAGTTCAACAACTGAAAGTTCTTTTTTTCTACATGGAAACCATTTGCAGTGCTCTAAACTCTTGTTTCCAGTCAGCATAATTACAATAAACACACAAAACCCACATGTCTGACAATGAAGCAAAACATCCTTGTTTCCAAGAAAGTTTCAAAAAAAAAAAAAAAAAAAAAAAAACAGCTGCAGCAGATTGTGTTTTTCAAGTTGTCACAGATTTGTAGATCCATTTTTTTAAGCATTGAAAAACTTCTCTTTCATCCATGTTGGCCACACATTTCTTTCTGGTTTAAATGGACCTTTAAAAAGTGTAAGACGTGTTCTTTGTAATGATGAACCCGCAGAGAGTTATCACCTGACTGTGCAATTCCCCACAGTTCTACGAAGTGTTTTTGTGTCTTTTAGCTCATTGTCTTTACTTTATGGTCAACAACTTTATTCTGTTTGGTCTCTTCGGGTCCACGTAATGCTTTGCAATAGGGATATCCCAATCAAGTTTTTTCTTTTCTTTTGTTATGCTTCTGATCCAAATAATTTAATATGAACATTTTTAAAGATAACACACACTTCAAGTATTGTTGACTAGCTGTAGTACATGGTTTGGCCAACAGGTTGGGCCTCCTACTGTTAAATACTGTACATTTTGGGGGGCTTGCTAGCAATGGGCACCATGACAATGACTTGAGTGAGTCTTACTGACCTCAGGCCAGCAAATGTGTGTTCTTACATCCCAGTGGAACATCTGATGGCTGTTTTTGTGACTTTTTCACATTTCTGTGTGACAACAGGTGTAAACAAAGAGCTCTAAATTTTAATTTCTGTTTTTTGTGCCAACCACATTATGTAGTCTATTACATAGCGCATCTGACCATACAAAAATTAATCAGCACATTATATGTCGGCATCAATAAAATGTTAAATAAAACATATTCAAAAAGGTATTTGAAGGCTGATTCTCTGTTTAATCTGAGCAACAAAAGCCTGTGGTTCCAGTAGGTGTCTATCAGTGGCTCTTTGTAGTACAGTGGCTCAGGTAGTACAGTGAACTATCCACTAAACGCAACATTTGCTGGTCAATCACAAGCCTTTATGTGGCAATCTATCCTTGGACTGTAAGCTAGAATGTAGCACCCTATGGCTTAATATACAAGAAAGGAAAAATATGTCCAGCATGAGCCCCAAAAAAGAAGAAATAGAATGACAGCTTCTTTATAGGATGACACAAAACTCTTTTCCATTTGCTTGTTTCAAATGGCTTGACAAGTGTGACCTATGAGTTTGACCATATCAGAAACTGTAAATCTGCATTCTTTACTCTGACTTAGGAGATCTATCAGATTGTAGCTTCATTCTTTGCAAAGAAGTGTTCAGTTTCTCTAAAAAGGAATAAAAATACAAGTAACTGATTATGAATAGATGATTACCATATAAATAAAAGTTCACCTAAGAGCTTACAGTTGAGTTTATTTTCACATTAGGTTCAGTCCAACTATGAATACAAATTACAAATGGAAATTTATATTGAGTTGTTATAATTTCATTCAAAAGTCTAGTTCTGAGGCAAAAACCCAAACATGAACAATTAAAATTTTGATTTAGAGGTGATTGTCTATTCATGAAGTAATTAAAAAGATGGATGATGAAAGTTTCAAACTCATTTTTCATTTAATTCATTGTAATGGTGAAAATTGAAGTAAGAACTGTAAATAACTGCTTTTATCAACCCTATTTTTGTGAATTTACCCACTGAGGGATCAATATAGTTTCTCTTATCTGTTTAGACTCAACAGGCAGCTAAAATCTTTATTGGAGACCAAAAGCAGACATGAATAGAGAGTGAATGTTCGACTCACACCAGATGACTCCAAATGAATGCTAATGTTGCTCTATTTCTGCCTAATGTGTAAATAAACAACAGTGTGCTCCCAAGTCCTCTTATCAGCTTTAAAAAGGAGCTCATGTGTCAGCGTCAGGCTTACAGCTTGTTTTGAAGATTTAATCATCTTAAAATCAGATATTTTCACTTTCTCGAGGTGCCCTTTTTGCAGCGTCTCATTTGGAAAAGTCTTTTTTCTGCTCCTCCTGCAGAAAACCTGCAGTATTCTCCAGCCTGCTGCTGCTGCTGCTGTCAGTGCTGCATTGAGCCCATTAGCGTCCTGTTGGACCCTCTGTCCGGCTGACATGTTATCAGGCTGCTGAAATTACCCTCCAGACTTTGTATTCTCATGCAAATGACCGCTGCTCATTCTGGGCCTGGCACTTGTATCAGTCTGTTACATGTCTTTCCAGCTGCCTTCCTCTGCCTTTTAGCTGCCTGTCTCTCTGCCCTTCTCCCCGTCTACCTTCCTAATTGTCTGTCTCTCAATGTCGTTTTTCCCGCTCTCTCTCTCATTCACTCTGTCTCTCTCTCTCTCTTCAGTTTGTTTAGTTATCCCTCCATCCATCCACTGGCTGATGTACTTGGCTGCACCCCATATTATTTCACAATTAACCTCAGACAAAGACTACATTCACTCTCGGCCAGCTAATTCTAAAAATCACGTCTTTTTCCTCTCTGTTCGTCCCTCCATTCACACCGAGCCTGAATATCCATCATAGTGGCACTGTGCTCGCGGTGGTAAAGTTAAAAAGTCGGCTTTTGTTTCATTTTAATGAGCTAAAAGTAGCTAGTTTGCATCTGTCACAGTCTACCAGATGAGTGTGATGCAGAGTTTTGTTGAATTCCAACAGAAACAGTGAGAAGAAGAAGGAGAGATCCAGCTGTTTTCTTGTAGTTTCAGTGTGGATGGTGATATGACCTGAAAGATCTAGCATGAAAGCACTTTTCCTTTTAAAGGCCCCACTCAGGCATCCAGAATCGGTCCTAATGTAGCACAAATTTTACTTGAGAAAATCTACAAAAGCTGCAAGTTTCCATCCGTTACTGTTATGCAAATAGTTTCAGATTTTGCTCATGACTTTTTGACAGAGTTTGCAACTTCAGAGACACACAGATGGGTGACAGATTAAAGGAAGAAGTTGAACACTTGACCTCTACTTTGAGGAGATCCAGTGACATTTTGTTGGCAGGGTTTGGTTCTACTTGATCCTGTAGAGGAAACCGTCACTGCAAATCAATACAGAGCTGCTTTGAGTAATCAACTTCATCCTATGATGAAATATTTCTATTTGGATGAAAGTGGTCTCTTCCAAGATGCCAACCCCCATCCACAAGGCAAGAGAGGTCACTGGATGGTTTAATGAATATGAAATTGATGCGAATCATATTTTATGGCCTTTGCATCTCAACCAAAATCAACAGCTATAGTAAATTTTAAACTGATGTGTCCACAACCATCGTCCAAACACCAAATGAGGGACTGTCTTTTGGAAAAATAATGTTCCAGAGACTTGGAGAATCAATGCCAAGATGCTTGAAGTTCTTCTGACAGCATGTGGTGACTCAAGACTGTACAAAGACACTTTTTGTTGGTTTTTCCTTTAATTTGTTACCTGTCTGTATAAAAGTTATGTTTATTGTGTGCACCTTTAGAGATTCTTACTTGCCTAATGTATTTACACACTCATTTTGGATGATAAACTCAATATTGGAAGGTACTTTGTGAGAGAAACACTGCAAATGGTGATCCCCAGACTGGCAGGATAAATCCACATGGAGACACTGTAAAAGCAGAGCCTGCTTCCACCTCATTCCCACCACTGAAGGGCCCTCGAGCTGCTCCACTGGAGCCGCTCAGTGGCTCAAGAGGTCAGACTGTATTAGGAAACTCCCAGAGGTGGATGTATGAAACTGTCAGTGTGGTCTGCAAAAGAGAGTTTGGCAGTCAGTGAAACTTCCCTGAAAGAAGCAAAGGGAAAAAGGAGCAGCTTCAACCACTGATTGTTTGATTTGTGTGAAGAAATGATAGACAATAAGGCAGAAGAAAGATTAAAATAATCTGTTTATTGTGGTGTAAGTCCTCCTTGTGTTGCCAAAACAGCACTGACCTATTGGGGCCTCTGAGGGTGTCCTGTGGTGTCTGGCAGTGGATCCTTTGGGTTGAGTTGTTCTGTCGTATTTTATCAGCTGCATTGGGATCTACTGAAGTGGATGTGGATGCCAGATTGATGCTCTGGGCTCTTTGTTTTGTTCTGTTAACTGTTCCTGAGCAGTTTTTGTGGTGCACTGTTGGTCACAAATATATATATATATATATATATACATATATATATATATATATATATATATATATATATATATATATATATATATATATATGAAAAAAACAGTAAAAATCTGGTGGCAAGGGTGACAAAAATCTGTATGTAAAAAAAAACTACGGGTTCAGGATGTGGACATTATGTGCAGTTTTTACCCTTGCCGTTGATATTGTTGTTTGTTTTGTCATTTTACAATCAACATGTAAATTATTTCTTTTTTCTGTGATTTTACTGGATATTTCCTGTAATTCACCGAAACAGTGAAATTCTGTAAAATAACAAAAAAAGAAGCCATTTTTTCTGTCAGAATTTTTTTTGTATGTTTAAATACAGTATAAACTGTAATTTTATGGTAAAAAGTGGGGTTTTTTGACAATTTTAGCCTGTTTTTTTAAGATTACAATGTGATTTAACACTTTTCTCGCCTGTCATCTTACTAGCATGTTCTGTAATTTAACAAAACAAGAAAAATTTGTAAAATAACAGCTTAAGTTATTTACCTTCTTTCAATCCTCATTCCTCAAAATTCCTCTATCCTTAAAAATATGGACACACCGTCTCATTCAATGCTTTTTAATTTATTTGTATTATTTTCTACATTGTAGATTAATACTGAAGATTAACTCTTTTTTGTTTATAACATAATCCCATATGTGTTCTTTTATAGTTTTGATGTCTTCAGTATTTATCTACAGGGTATTAAACAATTAAATAAAAACCATTGAATGAAAAGGTGTGTCCAAACTTTGACTGTTAGTGTATGTGAAAAAAAAAAATCTTTAAATTTGTAATCTGTAATTTAACAAAACTGAGAAATCGTCAAAATAACCGTGCATTATTTTTAAAAAATTACAGTATAAATCTCTCAAAACTCACATCCACATGAATTCCAGGACTCAAGACTTATTGGCAAAACCATCCATTTATGCATACATGTGATTCGTCACACTGCCGACCTTCGATAACCTTTACGTCCTATTGTGGAAGGCTAAATCTGGTACTTTGAGAGATACTGAATGAGAACAAAACCAGAAAGCTCTATTGGATTTAAACTGGCAATCACCATCAGCTCACCTCCGTTATATTAGTTGCAGTTTTACGGACACAGTAAATCTTTGCAACACCAGTTGTTTTCTTCTTATCTTGTTCTCCACAGTCTAATCTTTACGACTAAAGGTCAGAGCATCTCCACTTCCCTGTTCTGCTGCCACTGGACACGTCTGTTAGTCAAGAGCTTATTAGCTTTGGCCTTTAGCTCTTTAAAGATCAGCCTTGACCCAGCATCAGAGCGGCACTGATGCATTTTCATTGCTGAGTTTCGGCTAAAAAATAAAAGTTGCCGCACTGTGGAGAATATAAAGCTTCTTGTAACCATATAATAGCATTAGTTCAACACACAAGTGAGGATTTGTGAATTGGCATGCGAGATTGTCTGTGATGTCTTCTGTGATGTAAAAGTTGCTGGCAGTCTTCTTCCTCTTTGCATGCCTTCGTAGATGATGCAGGTCATTGCAAGCTGTGTTTGGCTTGGATTCAGCATGTCGTCTGACAGCAGGTATTTAAGGAAACGTGAGCACCAAATCTGACAAGGAGACCATCTGGAAACACAGAACTTGCTGGTTTAGATTTTGTCACAGTGCTGCGAAGTAGGCTACAAATTCAGATGGCGAAGGTGGTAAATAAATTCTTTTAAAAGCCGTTGTGTTCAGGCATTTCAGCTCGTCGGCACAGCAGCAGGTTGACGGAATATTGGCTCGGAACTGCTGAAAGAAATGGAGAGATGGCAGCGAGTGTGTTTGTGTTTTGTACAGCTTTCTGCATATGTGTGTTTGTGCAACTCAGCGGGACTCCGGTCAGCAGCCTCCTCCTTCACAATTCGTCCATCTGGTGTTTGAGCTCTGCGTCGTCGGTTTGGCCTGACACAACATTTTCCACCAGATTGCCGCTCTTTCTTGCATCTTAAAGTGTGTTTATTGTGCAGTTTTATCTGTGCAGGTAGACTTCTGTCAACAAACCCCACACTTGGGCTTGCAGTGTGAGGAGTGTGCATGGTTTCAGAGGATATTACATCGACTTGGATTCACTTCCTTGCCTTAAACCTAACCTTACTCCACATCTTTAGCTTAAAATTTAATGACTTCTATGTCCGTGTACACCTTACACTTCGACCGGGGTGCACACGGTGAATCTTAAAATCACCACAGGGAAGCCACTTGTCTTAAAATATCAATCCAACACGGATCAGGTTAGTGCTTAGTGCTCCCACTGCAAATGTTTAAATACAGTTAGCTCCATCTGTCAGTCGATGAATCATCCATCCATCCATTATCTATACACCACTTAATCCTAATTAGGGCTACAGGGGGACTGGAGTCTATCCCAGCTGACTTAGGGTGAAGTCAGGGGACACCCTGAACAGGTCACCAGTCTATCACAGGACTATATATACAGACAAACAATCACCCTCGCATTCACCCCTATGGACAATTTAGAGTTACCAATTCACCTCAGCATGTTTTTTGACTGTGGGTAGAAGCCGGAGGGAGAACATGCAAACTCCATGCAGAAAGATCCCAGGAAGGCAGGGATGTCAACCCAGGGATCTTCTAGCTGCAAAGTGAAAGCACTAACAACTAAGCCACTGGGCAGCCCAGTCGAAGAATCAGTGGACCTATGATGTAATTCTAGGATGTTAATGATTAATCAACAATCTCATAGTTGTTGATAAAATTACAACCGATTAAAAATATATGAACCGATAAGGCAGAAGACAAAGGACAAGCATATCAGAAAATGTTTATTGTAGATTAGCTATTATCCTTGGTTGGCAAGCAGAGAGCATTTTGGGAGTTTAGCTAGTAAAGAGCAACCATGAGAAAGTGTCCTGTGGTGCTGGATGTCACTTATTCAGTGTTACTTGTAGCCAGTGGTCAACTGAGCGGCCAGTTGAAGGGTGTGGAAGCAGAGTGGTGTAACCCACTTTCTGTAGCATTTGAGAAAAATTAGTTCAAAATATTTGGGTTGTGGGTTTAGACCACTTTGCCACTAAAATCTGGCCCATGAAATATTACAGAAATTATATAAAACTCAGTTTGGATTATTTGTGGGTTCGACCACTCTGCTTCTACTCCCCTCAATTACACATGACATAAGCAGTCCTAGTGGTGTATGACATAAGCAGTCCTAGTGGTGTATGACAGCACTGAGAACATGTAATACCTGCTGTAGTCATACTGTGTTAGTGATTGTTTGATTATTGATTTATTTATGCTGCAGGCTAATTCAGGAAATTTTATGAAAATTGCATCCCTATGTGAATCCTTGTTTTTTTTTTTTTTTTTTTTTTAATCTTACACTAGTCCAGAGTTCTAACTAAACCTTGAATGAGAGACAAGATTATTTGAAAATGTTGTTAGCCTCAGGAGTGCCATCATGCCCATCTATTGTCTGGACTGGTCCAAAGTTTGCTGCTGGTAAGTGTAAGTCTCAGTTTGTGAACGCATATGCAACACGGTTGTCTTGTCTGAACTTCCCGTTGGTGTTTATCAGATAAATCCACCCTCATAAATATTTATGAGTGTGGATCAAAAAGTTCTGGGACTGTGCCTGTAAAAACGGAAACTCATTCAAATTCGGCTACCATCCTTGTCGAAACAGTCTCATGGTGCAGTGATACACTGCTCCAAGTGCTCCTGCAAGATTTGAAATTCAGTCAAAGTCAAAATGGCGACCCTTCAACTTGAATTTCAAGAAGTGACAGGAAGCCGACTCTAGCGGGCAGGATGGGTGGAGAGTGAGGATTGAGTTGTTGTGACCCAAAAACGCCATGCATGTAAGCACACTGGGGATCCAACATGCCATCGCACCACAGTTTAGATCATTCAAGAGGGTTAGGAGCAGAGTGGTCGAACCCAACTAAATTTCCAAACTGAGTTTTATATAATTTCTGTAATACTTTATGGTCTAGATTGTAGTGGCAAAGTGGTCTAACCCACAAACCAAATATAACGTTACAGTGGAATATTAGACCATTCTTGAAAACACAAAACTTTGAAGCCACTTTTCTCAAAAGCTACAGAAAGTGGGTTAGACCACTCTGCTTCCAAACCCTTCATTTGCACCAAACGCTCTCCACTGACACCTTCGAAAGTTACAGTAGAACTCTTCCTTTACCGTCCGACCATGGGGAGCTGTTCGTGGTGCACAACCACAGGAATGGGGAAGAAAACATCGAGCATCATCCTGACCCGATACGCTTTTGTCTGCTTTTAGAAAACTGTCGACTCAAAACTTCTGTTTCTTCTCTTGATGGTGGCCGCAGCAGACCTACCTTTCATCACCACTGATGATCTTCCACATGAAGGTTGGATCATTCAGCTGCTGACTGACACACAATTTGATGTCCTTCAGTTTGGAGAAATCACAACAGCACATCCACCAGTAGCCACAAAAATGTATGAACCTATACACGACTTGTGTAGTGAGCCAGTAAAGCCCTTCATTTTGATTCCTGTTTTGCCAGATGTATGAATTAAAAGTTCTGTCTCATCCTGTCTCAGACAAGTGAAATATAGCTAATTATGCTGACTGTCAACCAGATATGTGCCTCTTACTTTGTACTCCTTAAGTAATCCATCCGAGCGTCTTGTTGACAGTAATTTGAGTCACAGTGGCTGCGAACCTTCTGACAAAGCTGACTTTTTCCACTTTTTCCAGGTGATCAATAATTCAGCTCGCTCTCATCGATCCCTTTTTTTATTTTCTGTGGGAAAACATCCCGACCCGGTGACCCAGAGCACAGATCGATACATTGCAACACAGCTCCTTTATTTATGATATTTAATATGGGAAAGGAAAGAAATCTTAAGGGGATCTGTAAAAGTAATCAGTGCCTGGCACCACGTCATCTCATTGATCCATATAGGAAATGATATCAGCCAGTTGTAGCCTGTATGGATTTTAGGAAACAATCATAACTACTCCTTTGCACAGAGAACCTTCTAGTATGGTTTACTTTACTATCATGTTTGTTTGTGGCCATATTTTTATGAAACAATTTCACATATATAAAATATTGACTAAAACAACAAATATGTCCATCTATAAACTGTACTGACATTTCAGTCTCAGGGTAATTTGCCGATTACTGTTTTTGGAGATTGTTTTATGTTGCTTTAGAATATGAAATGTTGACTTCACCTCAAAAGTTAGCCGTAAATATGCTTCTGTTTCTTAGAGAGTTACTAAGAGGAACACATTCCTGATGGCACTGAGGGTCACAGCAAATCTGAGGTTTTTTTTGGAAATTCCTCAGAAAAGTTCCCAAAGTGTGATTTATATCTCATTACAGCTTCAGAATGGAGTTAAAGATGTTTGCAGTGGTTCGATCAATTTCCATCTTTCTGGTTTCATAACAGAAATGTGGGATTTCAGTTCGGAATGAAAGGTCAAGCAATGCAATTCATTTTTTAGTCCCGACCAGAACTTATTTCCTCTCATCCCACCTAGATGGAAATCTAATAAATCATTTCTGTACGCTGTTTTTGTTCCCTCTGTCTCTGTCTCTCTGCAGGAGCCGGAGGTTGGTCTCCTCTCGTCTCAGACAGATATCAGTGGTTGGAGGTCGACTTGGGCGAACGGACCAAGATCACCGCCGTCGCCACACAGGGTCGTTACGGCAGCTCTGATTGGTTGACATCCTACCTGCTGATGTTCAGCGACACTGGACACAACTGGAAGCAGTACAGACAGGAGGACAGCATCGGGGTGAGTCCGCACTGTAGTAAACAATAACACAATTATCACAACTAAGGCTGCAGCTATTGATTATTTTGGTTATCGAGTAGTCTATCGATTATTCTGGCGTTGGATTTCACGCCTGGCACGTGTGTTAAGGCATCAAAAGCGGAAGTGAGTGCGCTGTGCAACAGACATAACCGTCCTGGTGGAACACGGACGAACATCTGCAGTGTATAGTACATATATAGTATAGTACAGGTGTATTCTACATTTATAGTAAATGAGTATTTAACTAAAACTAAAGCCATGGGAACCCCACATGTATTTAGTTGCTGATGCAGAAATCACCTAAATATATTTTTATGTTTGGTCTGTTAAAACTGCTGGTAGTGCAGCTGATAGAACACAAATAAGTAAACTGTTTAGTTTATTAGTAATAATTACAGAGAATATTCAATCAGTAACATTAGTTTCACTTTGATTTGGCCACAAATTAAAATGATTTCTTTCATTGTGACACAGTGTCAGACCTACATGCAGTTCAATACAACACCATGTTTAAGTATATGAAGTTTGATAGTTTTATTGTGCAGCTGATTGTTATTAATAATCAGTTGTATTGATGGGTAAAATAAATACATTAACGCATGTTTAACAGTTTTTTACCAGCATTACTGTCTTACATAATTTTCAGGTGCAGCTTTTTACCGTCATGGATTTTTATATTCCTCATTGTTCTCCATTAAAACAACCTGTTGGCTGAAGCAGCTGAACACCATCGGTTCATTTTGTGCAGAAAACGAGTCAAATGATGCGTTAAATGCTCCTGTTTGTGTGGACGAGTTTGAATCAGAAAGTCTGAGTTAACAAAGAAAGTTGAAAACCACCTTCATACCTGTTAACTCTGGCAAAGGTTTTAGTTTTTGTTGAGCCGACTAACACAAAGAAAACCTGACCATGTCAAACTGTCTTCATAGTTCAGCCCTCTGATCTGTTAAATGCCGTAAATACTAGAAAAGCTGTGCAAGTTAAAATAGAAGCATCCTGTCAAATTTAAAATCCCCTTATAATTTATTGAATATAGGTCCATGTCCATATAGGATGAAGTCTGGGTCCAGAATTGTTAGTGATCTGGGGTCTAGCATGGAGTGGATTGAATGAAGCCTTGACTCAGAGAATTTTGCCTCGAGGTATTTTAGTAATCAAATTACTTGAATAACTCAAAAATCGTTTCAGCCCCAATCACAACAGAGGGATTATGGACATCTCATTCCACGTGTTTTGCTCTTCGACCTTGTATCGACTGTTTCCCCCTGACGAATCAACAAACACGCTTTGCTGTGTTTGATTCATGTGCAGTGCTGTGCAGCGCTGCGTGGCTCCATCCATCCTGCACAGATAAACTCAGTCATCACGAATTCATAATGTATGAGGTGACGTTGGAGCTCTGCTGACTCGGCAGCCGAAACATTTAGCTGCACATCACGAGCAGTGAAGCTGTCAAGTGCAGCGATTAGTTCATGTTACGTCTGTCACTTTTTGTCTTCTTTGCTCTTTCTAACTTTTTAAACAGGGGGCTGAACAGAAACACGAAGAAATATAAAAGTGGATGCAACGTGTCAACGATCATGTGATTGATAACAGCTCATCTTTCTATTCCTGATGGATGGTATTGATACTCCTGATTGAAACACTTCTTACCTAATATAATAAATAGCATAAAAACTGTAAAAGGAACTGGAATATGAATTAATATAAAAATTAACTGTCGACCGTACATTAGGGGTTAACTGACTTTCTTTGCGGCCAGTAACAATAATAATCAAGCCAAGTGATACCTGATATTTGGATAACATATATATTTACTGCAACTGTCAGAATTTAGATAACACAAAATCGCACAAACAAAGAAAACCTTTATCGTTCAGTGTTGATAGGCTTATACAGGATACTGTTTGGTAACTACAGATAGAAGCAACTTCATCAGAGCCAAAGCAGCATCCTTTTGAATGAATTAGTTTCATCTGAAATCAGTTTGAAAAAAAGCAAAAAAAATACAGATAACCAAAAAAATGCTGAAAATCAGTCCAAAAAAACCCTCTGTAGCCTCAAACTTTGGATAAGATAAGATAAGATAAAGTTCTTTATTTCTCCCCACTCCAGGGGAAATTTACATTGTTACAGCAGCTTATGTAACAGTAGACATAGTGATAAGAATAAAAGAATAATAGAACAATAGTAATAATATTTACAATATATACAAGGGTGACAGATGAGGGTAAAGTGGCTTAACAGAAAAAATAAAAATAAAGTTTAAAAGTGCAGAGATGTGCAGTGCAAGAATGTCAGTGCAAATTTTATGGTTTGGGGTGGTAATGATATAGTCCAGTTTATGTTAACATCAGCCAGTGATGCTGATGTTGTAAAGTCTTATAGCAGATGGAATGAAGGACCTGCGATAGCGCTCTTTCTTGCAGGGTGGATGTCTTAGTCTGCTGCTGAAGGAGCTGCTTAAAGACCCCACAGTGTCATGCAGTGGGTGAGAGGGATTGTCCATGATGGATGTGAGCTTTGCCAACATCCTCCTCTCACCCACCTCCTCTATGGAGTCCAGGGAACAGTCCAGGACAGAACCGGCCCTCCTGACCAGTCTGTTTAGTCTCTTTCTGTCCCTTTCAGTGCTCCCTGCTCCCCAGCAGACCACTGCATAGAAAATAGCAGACGCTACCACAGAGTCATAAAAAACTCATGAAAGCTCGAGTTTATTCAACTGTTGATTTAAATCGGAATAGTTTACAGAATTCCACATGAAGAAATGAAGAAATGAAAATAACACATAGCATGTAACTTATTTTACTCAAATTCTTTTTATCTTGGTCTCACTTTGCTGCTCGGTGTAGATTAAACTATGGACCGTTTGCACTGTGACAATCCAGTAGTTATTGCTCCACTGGTCTTCTCATTGCTTCTATACTGTAAATGCAAACTGTGAAAATCGAAAAAGCAAAAGAGATGCCAGAAACAACATGTTGGAATACAGTGAAATAATGATATTTTTATTTGATTTAAATTCAACAAAACTGTGCAATTGTATTGTTACACATTGTAAAAAAAAACCTAATTGCGATTTACAAAGACGTAGCTTTTTAATGTGAACATTCTTTACAGTTTTGGCTTCTTTTATTTCTGTCAACATGTAAATTACCACATTTCTTCAGTGATTATTAAAGATATTTTTGTAATTTAACAAAACAGGGGAGTAATTATTATTAGTATAATATAAATAATTATTTGCTATTTTTAAATCCTCAATATACATAATTTTTCTTTCAAACAACTGCAAATATCTGTAAAATAACAGTATTTTTTCACATTTAAATACAGTAAAAATCAACTGTGTAATTCTGTCATTACACATTGTAAAAGAAAATGTTAAAAAATTACAAAAATGTAGCTTTTCACTGTGAACATTGTGGGGTTTTTTTTCTGTCAACATGTAAACTACCATTTTTTCCTGTGATTTTACCAGACATTGTAATTTGACAAAACAGGGAAAACTGTAAAATAAGAGTTTGAATAATTATTTGCTATTTTTCAATCCTTAATATAGATATTTTTTCTTTCAAATAGCTGCAATAGCTGTAAAATCACAATATTTGTACAAATTTAAATCCTGTAAAAATTGCTACACACTGACTCTAAAAACAACAAAAAAACTAATTACTTTAAAAAAAGTATCTATTATCTGTAAAATAACAGTATTTTTGCTCATTTAAATAAGTTTTTAAAAAATGGGGTGATTTTGCAGTTAAATGCTGTAAAAGAAAGAATCATTTGTAAAAATACAGATTTTTTTCTGAGGACATTATTCACATTTTTTTTAGGTTGACACATAAATGAATACTTGTTTTCTGTAATTTTACTTGATATTATCATTAGTTTAGCAAATCTCTGTAAAATAACAGCAAAAAATTACATTTTTTTTTAACCGTGTACTGGAGTGTAATATTCACTAGTGGTGTTCTATTTGTGGGTCGTTTTGGTTCTTTTTCCATCACTGATTTCGAGCAACAAGAGGCGGAAACATGGCAACGACATACACCATGAAGTAAAAAGGCTCAGCCGCTCCTTCGGGCTGATTAATGAAGAAATCGGTAAGATGGACAGCCGAGGCGGCGAGGCGTCACCTCCCACCTCCTCGTAGACACGGCGCTTCCCCTCAGTGTTTTCTCATTCCACAAGTGTCATGCTGTGCTTGTATTTGTCCCTCTGTAGTGGCGGTACATGCTTCAGCATACAAGCTCCGGAATACTAAGTAGTTTTTGGTGCAGAAAGCTGTGATTAATCCTGTCAGCACTGCGAGCCGGTTAAGATTATGTTGCCTTCCTACCTGCGTTCTACCACAATGGCTCCAACGGCAGATCAAACAGTCGACAAACTTGGAAATTTTCCCTTTTCCAGTGTCGACACTTATCCGGGATTGTTACAGCGCTGCCGAGAGGAGCTTTTGATTAGAGGTTCAGCTCAGGCAATTTCCTCATGTGGAGGGAATCCGGCTAATCTCGGCACTGAGGGTCTTTTCTGAGAGAGCAGAGAAGGACAGGGTTACACGGGAATGGATTTTCACTCCTGTGCCGTCCCACTCCCACAGAGATACTCCTGTCCCATCCCAATCCCAGAAGAATGACTAAAGTCCCATCCAGCAGGGGGTTGTTAGTCACTGTTGACTCTTAGGAACTTGTTTAAAACTTCAAACTTGGCCGAAATTCTGAGAATTGCTCCGACTTCAGAAACTTTAAAGCCGCTGCCCAAGACTTGCTTCTTTGGCAATTGATTGAAGTTGAGCATGACACTTTGACTTCCAGGTTAAGGGAATCTAGCTGTGTCTTTGTTTTTTTATATATATAATTTTATCATCTTTTTATCCGGACTTGTCTTTATGGTTTGCTATTTGAGTTGTTCGTTCAGCTTTATGGATGAATTTGATTTGATAAAAGCTCTGTCAGTATAAAACTCAAACAATTCGGTGTTGAAACACTGTCTTCCTGAATTAGTTGTTGGTGTTGGAGCTCAATCCCAATCTACCACCAAAATAGATTATGTGTGAGATAGCTCCTGCATGTTCGTTGAATGAAGCAATAGGAGAAGGTATTTAGGTCTCACTACAAATGTTTATTTAGCAGAAGATTGAATAGAACAGAACAGAATTCTGGGTCCAGATTCCCAGTGCTTTTCCACTACAGTATAATACTCTAAGTTACAGCTACTGATATATATATATATATGTGAACTATTCTAAACTTCTACAATAAAGGAACACGGGTTAATAAACAAGAGTTATATAAGGCACAATAATCCAACATTGGCATTTGAATTTTTGTTGCTACGTCATGTACTGGTCAAGTGGCTGCAACCAACTACCAACCAGACACCAGAGAATACATCCATCCATGAGCTTTATCCTCCAGCCTGGGAGGAAACCGGGCCCAGAACAGAAAGGACAGACTGAAAAAAAGTAGGTTTTAAAGAGGGGCTAGAACTTTAAAGAAACAACGCATTTAATCGCATCTTTCTCAGTCCCCTAATTTCTGGCACACCAGTAACACTGATGCACACTCCAGCCCAGTAGGTGGCGGTAACGAACCTAAAGTCTGTTTGCCAACTGCGAAGAGAGTGACGTCAGCGCACAAGAAAGTTTGTTGAACAGTGAAGTAAGACGAGAACACGTTGAGCTTGTTGGGCAGAGAGTTTTCTTTTAAATAACTTCCTGATAGCAGCGTGGATAAAAGCATGGTTTTGTGCAAATTGTGCAACAACAAGTTTCCTTGTAACTGCGGCACTTCAAGCCGACGGTATCACCTCAATGCAAAACATGTTGCTGTTAGCACCAGAGCTAACCTTAACTACGACAGTCTTGGTGCAGGCAAACGGTGTAGCCATCCCATAATAGACCACTTTTCAAGACAGTGAAGGTGCTTGAGTTAATAAAAAGCCTTAAAATGTTGAAAATAATCGCTATAATTGGACTTTGAGTTTGCAGTAATCTATGAATGTAGTAGATAGATGAAAAATGCAGATAATTATAAATGAAACAAACATTTTTGTTGTTTAAGTTCATGTATATGTCTATTCATCGGTTCAGTCGTCAATCAAAATTTATTTGAATTGAAAAACTTTGAAAAATTGCTTATTGTGTCAAATATGGCTATTTGACAAAAATGCGATTAGTCACGATTAATTTATTACAAAGCTTCTAATTAATTAGACATTTTTTAATCGCATCCCCCTAGTTTAAAGTAAAGGAAGTAGCATATTTATCCAGGAAGCTGACCTCTTGTTATTACCGCTGACAGTTTCTAGTCTTGCGTGATGAAAAGGGAAGTTGCCTCCCAACAGGATTTGTCAGCCACAGCAGTGAACGTCTCCTCACAACTTAAAAACATGTTGATCTGACGCTCTACTTAATCTCTGCACAATCCCGGTCACATCTCAAAGTGTTCCTGAGCTCCTGATCCAGGTTCAGAGAGTCTCTGAGAGGAGGAAGTTGATGGCAGAGCTGCTGGATCAGCCTCAACACAGTGGGCTGAAGACCATCAGAGGAAATATGTTGTTTTCCTCTTTCTCTCTGAGGACGTCTTCTTCTTTGTTTCCCTCCCTTTCCTCAGAAGCCTGTGGCTGCTTGGAAATACTGCAATCCATCTTTTCTTTATTGTCTCCTCCTTATCTGTTGCCTCTTGCCTGGAAGGCTGAAGATGAGGAAAGGAGTCCTGCTCTTTTTTACTTTACTCTGTTTCTCAGATTTACTCTATGGCTTGATTTGTCTTTTTTTCTTATTTGCTTTCTTTACTGTTTATCCGCATCTTTCTTCTCACTATTGATACTCTTCATTGTATGTCCACACATCTTGTCTTGCTTGTTGATCCGCTCAGCATCTCACCTTTTTACACTTAGAACTCAACTGCATACAGAGAAACTACTCTTACTTTGTTAAGTCTGGAGTTCCCCCTAAAATGCTATTTTTCTCTTGTCCAACCCCCCTGATGACCAAACTGAATCTCAGATAAAACAGTTCAAAGAAAATTTAAATCTCCTTTCCTTGGTATTATTTTTTTACTGTCTCTTGTAATTGTGGGAAAAAAAATTTTAATCAATATAATATTTTAAATAATAATTATTATGCATGGAACGTGTCCCACAATGACCTTGTTATCATAACTTTTTTAGCTGGTAGAAGAAAAAACAGTGAATCACATGGTATGCTACCTCATATTATCAGGATAAGACAAATTCTTTTTACTTTTTCTTTACTGTTTTCCATCAGTCAGTTTGTCCTCTTGGTCAGCAGTAACAGTTAGCTAAATATCTAGCTTCTACTGCTGAGAAAAAGCTAACATTAGCATGGATTAGCAACACTGTTGCTGTGATTAGAGTAGGGTTAGCAAACAACAGATAAAACATGGAAGAAAAATTTTGCCATTGACGTGTAAGATGAGCTTATCAAGCCTTTGATAGTTTATTACCTATTATTGATGAATATGGAGCAGAAAATCGTAAAAGAGAAGGTTTAGTTTTCAAAAATTTTGAAGTCCAATTCTGGAACGACCCACATGTGATTTTCTTCAGGAGAAAAAACTGTATTTGTCATGAATTCAAGCCCCAAATTATATCCTTGTCCTCTTACAAGACGTCTGCGTCTCCTCAGTAGGAGCTCAGGGTTGCTGGTCGGGTGAACAAAACTAGCAACCTTGACCCTCGAAATTTCTGCTCATTTACTGTATGCAAACAACAACATTTATTGTAGCAGTGAACACACATTTCTGCAGAGGAAAATGATACCTGCATTTTTTTAATGAACGTTACTGCAAAAAGAAGGTTAGTAAAATTAGATGGTATGATACAAAATAATACAATTTATCCCCAAAACAATGATTTTGCAAGTTATATCTGCAGTGATTAAGATAAGATCAACTTTATTTATCCCAGAGGAAATTCTTTTGCAAGAGTACAATAAACAAAGGTTAGTGGAATATAAACAATTACAGAGAGGTTAGTAATTAAATAGAAATTAGTTGATGCCAAGGAATAGTGTCTACAATAAAATACATAAATAAAATAGCATATGTACAAAATATAAACTGTAATCTAAATAAAAAGAAACAGATTGAAATTAGTTGAGTAATTTATTATTTGCCTTTAGAATAAAAGTCTTTGTCCAAACCTAAGTGAAAACGTCAAATATTAGGTGTTTTTAGCTCTGTAAATATAATAATTTGATGCTTTTAACACATGAAAATGAGCCTTTGAAGTAACTTTATGAATTTCTTTGGGGAAATATAACTGCCAGCAAAATAATCAACACATTAATCATGTAATTCTCAATTCCAATAATTGAGAAAATTGAATAGTTTCCTCTAGACACCCACTTCCTCACATTTTGGTGTAATTACTAGTAAAGCAGAAGGTTTAAATGATAAAACATGTATCTTTTGTCTTTAAAGTACATTAGGTCATTCCCTGATGCCAAACCTAACTTACTTAATGTGACCTTTGATATATTATCTCAACATTGTAAACATTTTTCCTGACAAAACATGATGAATGTTTCCAAATGTTTGGGAAGTTGAGTCTTATTTCCTGTTTTTTCTCCTTTGTATGCAGCTTTTGTCCTGCACTCACACCTCCAAAGTCTTTCTCTGACCGTAACCAAACATTTTTAATTACATAAACCAAAACTAACCTTGACCGTAGAGTTGGCAGATCAGAAAACAGTGCAATTAATCTTTTTTTAAGCATTTAGAATCCATTAAACAGTGTCATCCTGCTGCAAGAATTTCAGAAATCATGATGTTTTTCTGCTTAAACTCCCAGTAAGTTTAAATTTAATACTAAACTTTTAGCATTCACGTGTATGTGAGGCATCTATAAATGTCAAGGTAATGGAGAATACCGGAGGAATACCAGTTTTTGAATTAAACTCTCAACAAGGTTTTTTTTTTAATGTTTCAAAAGACCAAGAGTTAAAAGTTCTGCGCCCATAAACAACCACAAAAACTTATTTCAACAAGAAAATCAAAAAGTGAATTCACAAGGTTGCATTTCAACATTTTTCCAGTTTCTTTCAGCTGAACACGAAGTCTCTTTTTATCAAACGATTGGATCCAACTGCACTGTGTCTCGTGATTACAGAGGAATTAATAAGTTAATTAAGTGTCTGAGCTTTTATTCAGCGCTGGGAGAGCCAGTTAACCTGCATGTCAACTTCAAGGAGGCATGTCATTAGGATAGATAGCCAGATGGAGGAGATGGAAGGGGAGGAAGAGAGCGATGGGAAGCCATCCATCAGACATCCAGCCCAGAGAAACGGATGATCAATTCCTCCCTCTCACTCCAAATTTTGTTGAAAGATTTTAGAACAAAGCCGAAAACTGATTGTAATTCCATCAAAAGAAAAGTTCTCAAAGCTGGAAAGATATAAAATGTGATTTCATCTTTCATTCCTCATCTTCTCATCTGAAGCAGCTTTTTATACCCAGCATGTTCTGTTTCAAGAAACTGCATGCCCTTAATATGACCATAAAACAAATTAAAAACAACCTAAATGCTCAACATTCATGTATTGAATGGAACTTAAAAATTAGCTGAGCTTCTACCAAGAAATCAGATCCAGTGAGGAGTAAATACGGAAATCTGCAAACATGGAATAAGTTGGGTCACAACAAAACAGAAATATATTTGAATCAGTGTTAAGATGAACAGCAAACATGCTGAATCTCCACCTCTGATGCTGAATCTTTAATTTTATTGAAGATTGAAACTGACCATGTACATGGGGGTCTCGACTTAGGTCAGAATTCCATTCCTATGGTACGACGTAACACGGATTTTGCCTTAAGTCAGAACTTGGTCTGTGTTTCGCCCTTTTCCAAATGTTTTATTATATCTAATTTCACTTCCGTGGAGATGGCTTTCTTTTTCTTCGAAGCACTGCCATCAGAAGAGTCTGACTTACACTTGGGAGCCATAATGAAGTTTTCAAAACAACAACACAAACAAGAGAAAGCGAATGTAGCACAATCCAATGTGGCATATAACTGGCGAATGTAAACAAAGCCATTTTCCTCATATTGCGCCACGTAACCATGTATCCATCCGCTGGCCCACTAGTTCCCACGTGAAATTTGTTTTAACATTGCAAATGCAGTATTTTAGAGTGATGAACAAGACTTTCTCAATAAATTTATGGGACATGGCGATGTAACCATGAAACACCGTAGGTTGAGGACGTCGTAAACCGAGGACTTCCTGTAGACATTCTGGTCATTCCTTAACGTTTCATTAAGCGCCATTGTGAATTAAAAATGTTACTTAATTTGGGTTTACACCTGAAAAACTAATAACATTTATGTCACTTTCAGCAATTTTAGCATGCTAATACAAAAAACTGACACATCTGACACATGTTGCCACTGTGAGTAGATTAGCATGTTAGCATTAGCTCAAAGCACTGCTGTGCCTCAGTACAGCCTCACATGGTTGCAAGTCTTGTCTTTTTAAATGCAGTGTGGTCTGTATCTTCATCAAAATTTTCATTTCGTTTGTGATCATATTTTCCATATGATAAAGTAATCTATATGTTTTGTTTTGTATTATTCTGACAAGCAGCCACATTTGGGTCAAAAAATATCCCTACTTGACTTCTGCATTATCATTTTTGTTAATGGCTGCTTAATTTACTTATTTTCTCCCTATTTCAAGTCATACATAATCAGAAACAGTTTGATCTGCTCTGAATATATTATAGCATGTTGATAAAAAAAAGAGTGAAAATTTAAGGCTTTTATTTTAAATAGTTCCTGAGATATTGAATTTTTTTAAAAAATGATCTTAGAAAGTACTTCACATATTCATCTAAAATTTGACAGATAACATTTTAAATATCTGTAGTTTTTGATAAAACAATAAATCAACCTGATCAGAGATGGTCAAGCAGAAGGATCCTGATGATTTGAGAAGCTACAACCAAATAAATTCATATTTATTATGAGATTGCTTTGCCAGTAGTGCATGTACTCATGTGTCATTGTTTATTTGTGTGTATTTTCAGTCTTTTCCCGGTAACAGTAATGCAGACAGTGTGGTTCAGAACAAGCTGCAGCAGCCGGCATTTGCTCGCTTCCTCCGCCTGATTCCTCTGGACTGGAACCCCAACGGGCGGATCGGACTCCGGCTGGAGACCTACGGATGTCCTTACAGTGAGTTCTATTTTCTTTGCATTGATGGGACTCTTTATAACTACCATCTAGCCAGACAAACCTGCTGGATTTATTCAGTCTGTTTTTAAAGTCCCTCTCCAGGCGTCGATTTAACCCTTAAAAACTCATCTCTGTCCATCAAAGTTACATATTTAGAGGCTAAAACCTGGATTTCACTGATGGGGCCTTTAAATATTTCCCTGTTGATTTCTCCACTCTTTTATTATTTCCCTGTTTTTCTTTCACACAAAGCACATTGTGTTAACAGCTCCCTTTGTTTCTTTGAAATGTCTCCGTTTATACGTGTTGGCAGCTTCAGCTGTGGCATCATCACCATGAATTAAACAAATGTGTCACTGGGTTTTTGCACAAAAGCATATGGTCAGATTTCTTCACATTCAGCTGCACAACATGGTTTTCTTGTCAGTACTGTGGCAAAAAAGTAAAAATAAAAAATCACAAATATCCCAGTTTTCTTATTTAAAGCCAGGAATTGATTGTGCTTTCAGAAAACAACAGATATCAAAGCTGTCGCTGCTCTTCTTATTCCTGCCATGAAAACATGCTGTGGCTTTATTTTCTCTGTGTTGTTTTTATTTCCTGGAGAACTCATTCCCTGCTGATTCCTATAAGGATGACTCAGCATGACTTTGGACACATTACATCTTCACTGAATGTGACTTGTGTTCATCTCATTCTTTATCTAACAACTCAGACAACCAGTAA
This sequence comes from Amphiprion ocellaris, assembly GCF_022539595.1. Lineage (NCBI taxonomy): Eukaryota > Metazoa > Chordata > Actinopteri > Pomacentridae > Amphiprion > Amphiprion ocellaris. The sequence continues at coordinate 30,503,462 of NC_072775.1, forward strand.
AAGGTGAAATTACCAAGTTTGCCCATTTTCCTGAAAGAAGTATTTGTAGCATTTTGTTCTCTCGGCGTTTGATCTCCTTTTGTGTCTTTACTCTGATTTACATCCTTCATTAAAAGCACAACATGCTCATGAATATCAAAAAACAGCTCCACGTATTTACATATACAAGCTCAAATACGGGTATCAAACAGTAAATATTCATGTGCAAACATGATTTCCATGAGGAGCATTTGTGTTCAGGGCTTTAATGCACATCTGTTTGTGCAAATTATTTCAGGTTTCTTCTTTCTTTTGGTTACCAGGATGCGTCTAATATAAAACAAGTACATTTGTTTTGATGGCTAATTTCGCTTCTCTCTGATAAACATGAACATGCTTCAGAAAGTTTCTTCTGTCAAGTTTTATTGTCATAAACTGAAGTGGTCTTCCTATTTCATTTTATTTTTCTTTTTTTTACCAGTGCAAATTTAAATGTATTTATGCACCTGTTTGATTGGTCTTTTAACAAAGAAAGAGTTTAAGCTTTGGGCTAATGCTAATATTAGCAAATCAATTCAAGAGTTGCTGGGATAGTTTAGCGTCCGCCAAAGTGGTTGACTGATGGATACTGCTGATGTTAATATGGCCAAATATTGGAGTAGAACCATTATCAAGGCTTTTGTTGATTAAACGAATTTAGCCTAAAACAATCCTGGAACTGCACAAAAAGTTTCAGGTATTTTTAAATGCATTCTGTAAATGTATAGTTTGTCACATGTAATCTCTGTCTTCAGTTCATATTTTAACTTCTTGTACTTTTATATTCTCCAATCAGTTATTGATTGTGTTGGTTCACTGACTTTTACGATGATTTATGATCCAACCAACGCGCCTTAAAACTGTGTTTGCTGTTGTCCGCTCTGCCAGAAAATGGGTTTTGGAGAAACATTTAAAACGTGGATTTTGACAAATCGCTTGTGGTGGTTTGGAAATATTCAGAAGTTATTTAAGGACATGGAAGATATATTTGTGTACTATATTTATCAGCTGGTGTCACAGCTGTCGGAGACGACTCGTGGTGTTTCCTCCCGGAAAACTAATGCAGGATCCACAGCAGAATCGTCTTGGAAAAAACAAATGTAGCACATTGAAGGGGGCTGGAATATAGCTGCTGAGAGCAAACGGTTTGAAAGATGCACCTGCTCTAACTGTGTGGTGGATAAAGAGTTGTAGACGCTAATATTAAAAGAAGATTTAATGAAGTGAAGTTTAATGACAAAGAATAGAAGGAGAACATCCATTTTTCCAGTCATAGGTGTTCACACTTCATTAATTAAGTCTTTTAAAACAGATCAACATGTGTGTTATTACATTTCTACAGTTTCATTTAGCAGATGCTTTTATCCACAGCGATGTACATCTGAGAGTAGATAGTCAGGCAAGAATCTAGTCAGGAGAAAACAACCTGGATATGTGCCATAAAATGAATTCAGTTTTTAATGTTAATGTTTGCAGATGGCACAACTATTTGGGCCAGAAAACTGACTGTTGCTGCTGCTAAATATTTCAAGAACTACAGCCATAGATTGTATAGAAAAGGTAAATCAGCCCATCGCCCATTAGTTTGAGGATTCTCATTTTGAAGCCTTGATTTTGACATTTTACCATCACCATCTTGATCTTTTAAAACCAGATACAGCAAATGAAGGGGTGGATCTGACTGAGACTGAGGTAGCCCTGCCCTGAAACTTCTTCTGTTTCATCATTTATTGTACTCTAAATGGGACAATAATTTACCAAATGAACATTGTGCTGTATTGAAGGAGATGTGAAACTAACATTTCAGACCACAAAGTTACTTGGAATAATTTTATTGAGGTAACATTTCAATGAGAAGTAGGTCTTTTTCTCATATGTCTGATGTCTTTATGCAACCAGAGGAGTCGCCCCCTGCTGCCTGTTATAAAGAATGCAGCTTTAAGGCAGTTTCTGTTCAGTTTTCAGTCACATCTACAGCCATCTTATGTATATAGTCTGACTGTAATAAAAGTTTGAATGAGAATATTAGTAGCTGGTTCTGTACTATATAAACATTTATCGGACTGATACTGTTTATCCCAGTGAAGCCCAGTGTTTTCTAGCATTTTGAAAGGCATGTTATCTTTAAAAATTGCCAAAATTACATCATTTGTCAGAGAAAAACAGTAAAAGCAGCAAAAAATAGTTGGCTTTTCAACTTTACTTAAACTACCTATGTGTGACTATTAGCTTTGTCTGAAAAATTAACTCAATCAGGCGTTAAACTGCGGCATTTCACAATATCGCAGCCGAGCAATTTGTTGTTGATGAAAAGCGTCATCAGATTTGCATTTTTTTTTGTAGTCTGTGATCAAAGCAATATGTGCGTGTAGATTCTCTGTCATCCAGATCACAGTAATCAAAAGAGCTGAACAAGCATCTTGGATGCGAGGTGGAATGTCTTCAAAAAGCAAGAAGAAAAGTCCATTTGCTGAAACACTTGGGGTCTCTGACCACATATCTGCACAACTGATGATATCCCCACAACTCTCAGCTGTATTTTGGGCTTACTGCTAATTAGCAGATGTCAGAAAGCCAAAATGCTACACTAAGAGGCTACAGATGGGCCTGCAGCTTTTCGTTTTCTCCCATTTCGAATTCCCCCCTCCTTATCCTTACTGGAGCAAAACAGAAAATCCAGATTTACTCAAAGGCTTGCAAATGAAAATTCAGTACATTACAGCTCGACCGGCAAATCTTTTATGCAGATCTAGTTTCTTAGTTTGCGCTTTTCCATCATGAAAGTTGCTGCAGTGATGTGAATATAAGTAAACAAACACCGAGTTAATGTATCTTCCAAATTGCTGTTCTCACTGTAAGCCAGCAGCATTTCTGTTGCCAGATTGTGAGCCAAAAATAATCAACAATATGTTCCAAGGATAATTACAGGGATAGGGATGATTATAATTGCATATTAACATAATATTGTAGAACAAAATGTAATCTGGGACTTAATTAGGCTGCTTTATAGTATATAGAGTAGTAAAGTAGACTTAAAGTGACACACAAAGGATGACTCAGTACTTCAGAGCTTGAGCCCGCTGCTCTGTAATCAGCAGGAAATACTCTGTACAATGCAATAAGTGTTACTGCAAAGTGGCTGCATGATTTTGTGTGAGTGCGAGAGACTCGCCAAGTTCATTAAAAAACGTTCACTCACAGAAGTCCTTTGTACAGCCAAAAAGGAACTTGATGCTGAGGTCAGCGGCTGCTCTTTTTAAACAATTCAGTATTAGCAGTCTATTCTTTATCACGTACTCACCTCAGCTCACCTCGGCCCAAATCTCCAGCGAGCAGCAGCAGACTAACGTTGAAATTTCTTGATAAAAGTGGAATACAGATTCAGCCCCTTATTGCGACATTTCCCCTCGTAGTTTGTCATAACTTCTGCAGCGAACCCCAGTGTCACGATAACAGGTAGAATTTCTGTCTACATGTGAGGGATTGTGTGGGGTTTTTTTTTTGTGTAAATGAGCATTATTTAAAGACCTTGAATATTAAAACCTCACACCATATTTGAGAATCACACTCTGGCGGTGCTACATTGAATTAACATCAATCTGGTTACAGTAATTAGTTGTGCATGTGAATAATGAATTCAAGTGAAGATTGTAGACAAACAACAATAAATAAAGCACTGACTGCACGTACAAAAAAACGTTGCACACTCTAATATTTTGTTGGACTGCCTTAGCTTTGAAGGTGGCACACATTCACACTGGCATCGTTTTGATAAGCTTCTGCAAAGTCACAAGCATTTAATTCTATCCAGAGTTGTATTAATTTTCTACCAAGATCTTATATTGATGATGGGAGAGTCAGACCGTTGCGCAAAGAATTCTATAGCACATCCCAAAGATTCTCAATGGGGTTGAGGTCTGGACTCTGTGGAGGCCAATCCATGTGTGAAAATGACGTCTCATGCTCCCTGAACCACTCAAACTCCTATTGATGGAAAGACCTGGTCATTCAGTATATTCAGGTAGTCAGCTGACCTCATTCTTTGGGAACATAACGATGGTGAACCTGACCAACCCCAGATCATAACTCTAACCTCCCACAGGCTGGTAGGACACTAGACATGATGAGGTCATCACTTCATCTGCCTCTCTTCTTACCCTGATGCCCCCATCACTTTGGAACAGGGTAAATCTGGACTCATCAGACCACATTTCTTCCTCAAAGATGATGGTTCTCCACTATCCCTTCTGGGTTTTAATAATGCGTTGGACAGTTCTTAACCTGATTTCAGTAATTTTAACAATCTCCTTAGTTGTTTTCTTTGCTTGATGCAGGCCAATAATGTCACCCTTCTGAAACAGAATAACATCCTTTCTACGACCACAGGATTTGTCTTCCAACATGGTTGTTTAAGAAATGAGAAGCTCCTCACTGCATCAGCTAGGGGTTAAATAAGTTGTTGCAGCTGAAACATATTCATTACTGCAGTAATTATCCATTGGCAGGCTCTTACCTATTTGCTTAGTTAAATCCAGGTGGCGACTTGTTCTTTTGGGACAGGCAGTGTATTTTCTGGTCAAGGAGAATAAATCTGGGTTCAGTTGAAAGTTTCACTCTTAATTCATCACAAAGTCCTGACTTCTCTGCCTTTGGTGTCATTTACAGCCTCTGAAGTCGTGAGTTTCGACGGCGGCAGCAGCGGTCTGGCGTTCAGGTTGAGTCCCGTGCCGAGGAAAACGTCCAGAGAAGTCGTCTCTCTAAAGTTTAAAGCCCTGAGGAATTCTGGGACGCTGCTGCAGGCAGAAGGACGAGATGGGCTCAGCCTCAGTCTGGAGTTGGAGAGAGGAAAACTTTTTCTGCTGCTCAGAAGAGGTATGACACAACTGACAACTTCTCATACAAAATGGAGTATTACACTAAAATCTGTTAAAAATAATAGTATTATATGGAGAAATAAAGCGTTTCCTTCAGCAAAAGTGGGTTAGTTGATCCAGAACGCTCTCTAACAAGGATTTTATTCAGAAGGAAACACTTAAAATTGCACCAAAAGTAGAACTAAAGAGAAGAGACAAGCAGTTGCACGACAAAGAATAGCAAAGTTTGAAAGAATGTAAACTTTTTTTTGACATGGTTCTTGTGGAATGATGTTTCATAAGAGTCTTTTTATGCTAGAAAGCTATTACAGTGTCCCTGCTTTTGTCGAGTGCATAGCCTTCAGTTTGTCAGCACGTCCATGTAACTGTAAAGCGAATTTGATGGTAAATTTGTTTATTTGAAATAAACACAGCAGAAGAAGTCGGAAAGATGAAGAAGCAAACAAAACAAAGCTTTGGATATCTATGACAGAAAAATGTGGAGAAGTTTTCAGGAGTTGTTTTCAATCAGGAATCATTCTTTCATGTCAGCTGGTATTAGTCATGTTTCATGCATCCAGAGGCGAATACAACGGATTAAAAAAAACAGCTGATCAGTAATGTGAATAAAATGTTTGCTACATTGGAACTCAATCAGAAAAGGTGTTTCTATCTCACATTATGCACATTAACCCTTCAAAAAAGTAAAAAACCACCTCAAGCGAGTGACAAGTTTTCAGATTTGTGTTGCTTCTTTCTCAAATATGTAGCTATAACAAAAGTTTTTGCAACAGAAAGGTTTTTATTGACACCATCGTCCAATGTCATTTAACCATCTCAACCCCAAAGCAGGTTTGAAAGGCACGTTATCTTTACAAAAATCTCCAAAATTGCACCATTTGTAATACTCAGAAATTGTAATAACAGAATTTTGGATGTTTAAGCTTATCTTGAAGTACTCATGTGACTAAAATCTTTAAATATTTTAAGTTAATCATGTCTTTATCAAAATTGATAATCAAGGGACACATGACAGATTTTTTTCTTTTCAGAGGTCATACAAAAATAGTCAAAATGTCAAATCTTCCCCTTATATCAGGGCTCCAGACTACCAGTTAGCACCGATGCTAAGTGGTAGCACTATCTGGAGCCCTGACTGGTCTTTTTGGTTCGCCCTACCAGCTTATGATTTGGTTGCCCCACCTCCTTATTTTGGTCCAGCGTTGCCACAGCTATTAACCTACCATACGTGCTGATGAATAGCTGTTTTTGCATAATCTAGTTATGTTGCATTGACTTTCAGTGATGCAACACTTGATATTTGTGGTGATTTTTATCGACATGCACTGTTTTCCATTCGCAGAGTGGACTTTTCTATGAGTGGATCACATTTTAAATGTCAGTATCACAGTTGATCATGTTTCTATGACAAAACTGTGATCACTATTAAAATTCAAACCATCATGACTGAATGTGGGGGTTAGTTTTTCTTCTTAACGGACTCAGTCCAGATCTGTCTGTCCTGTGTTTTTAACAATATCGGATGTAGATCGTTGTAGATCACAGTAACAGTGGAATTGACTGTTTTACACACCAGCCAGGGAGAACCTCAGTCAGTGTGGAAGAGATAGTACTATTTCCAACCACAATAACCTGCACAGTAGCTACCTGTGCAGATGGAAGATCCACCAGATCAGCTAACAATCATTACTGACTCGCACAATGCACTCACGTTGCACTTCAACTCACACATCCTCAAAAAAGGTTGCATATGGGACCATTTTGGTCGCAGTCTGATGCCCTGTCTCATTCAAGTATAGACAGAATTTGTAAGAGTGTTTGATTAAGTGCTTCAGCAGATGAACACATCTCTCCTATATCACCCAGCAGGTATTGAACACCTACTTCTTGCACAGTGTGGTGTGTTTCTGATTTCCAGTGTGTTCTTTTCTGTTGAGTCGGTGAGTCACTTCATGGCTGTATCGGTACAGAACATCTTTATACAGCTGAGGACAATATAAACTCCTCTGAAACAAGTTTGGATTGTTTTTTAGTGGGTGAGGTGGCGGACACGGACGCTGCCACCTGATTGGTTTAAATCTTGGCTCCCACTCTGCTGCTGCATCTCTGTCTAGTTACAGCTGTGATGGATGGTAGCTGCTCACTGTAGCATGTGTTAGGGCTGGACTCTGAGACTTGATGCATGGCAGGTGTGTGTGTGCACGTGTGTGTGTGTGTGTGTGTGTGTGTGTGTGTGTAAGTGTAAACAGGGGTTAAACCTGAGGTTGTCCAGCTGCCATGCTGAATCATCACCATATGGCTCGCCTGTCATCAGGATTCCCAACTGGCTTTATCCATCCTTCTATCCAGCCATCTTTTTGCGCTCTCTTATCTCATATCTTCTAAGTTTTTCCTCCTCTTTGTTTACTTCTTCTCTTTTATCCACCTCCCTGACTTCTATTTCTTCATCCCTCTCTCTAGTCCAGGGATGTCAAATTCATACAGCCTATTAGATCTCAAAAAGTCACAGCAATTTAACCGATAAATAACAAATCCAAATTTTTCCCTTTGTTTTAGTGCAAAAAAAAAGTACATTCTGGAAATGCTCACGTTTGATGCATTATCTTTTTGCAAAACATTGTGAACAAACTAAAATTTCTCAAGAAAAAGAAGTTCAATTTCAGCAACATTATGCCTCAGTTGATCATTTACACATTAAAACTTACAGATCACAGAGTTTCTACAAAAGCACAAACATTTAGTCACAGGTATCTGGAACTGAGCAATATAGTATTTTATGTATTTATTTATTTGATCAGGGACTCTACAATTGACATAGAAAGCATCTCATCTATTGCATATATAGTGTATAGCATTAAGCTTTTCAGTAAAAGTAGACTAAGAGGGCCAACAACACCAATAAAAACAGCACAGACAACATTATCCCCCTCCCCTCACACACATAACGACACAATCCACAGTCAGTCGGACCTCATAGATGTCATAGGTGGGTACATTCTTGTTTTTCTTTCAGCCAATATTTCACCTTTTCTGTAAAAGTTTTAAAATCTGCTAACATATTATTTTCATTTTGCAATGCATTCCAGATATGACTGAAAAGGCTGTCTGTCCAAATGTAGTTTGATATTTTGCAATTGTTGCTGGTGGAGCTTCTGGTGACCCTGCTGTCTTTGGATGAATCCACAGAGTGACTGTGGTGCTGATTTATTGAAGCATTTAAAGATTAATTTGATGAAGCAAAGATCGATGAAGCTTTCAAAACTCAATGAATTGTATTTAAAAAAAAAAACAAAAAACAGTGATGCCACCGAATAGTTTTTTTATCCATAATTTTGAGAGCTTGACTGTATAATGAACTTATGTGTTTTATTGTAGATGGGGCAGCTTGAGCCCAAACTGTCAGACAGTATGAGATGTGGGAGAAGTACATAGTGTGCATGAACAGCAGGACTGCCTGGTCAGGAATATAATGTCTGACTAACTAAAAGCAGTTCACGTTTTTTTCAACTGTTTTTGAAATCTTCTTTACGTGGAGATTAAATTTAAGTTTAGGTTCTAATCTGATTTCTTGATTTTGTGTATTAGCTTTGATGGGGCAGTAGTGGTGCAACGGTTAAGTCTCTGGGCTGCTGATCAGAAGGTCAGAGGTTCAAACCCCAATGCAGCCACCGTCGGGCCCTTGAGCAAGGCACTTAACCCTTCCTGCTCCAGGGGCGCTGTACTATGGCAGACCCCGATTGGGATACGCAAAAAAGAAAAAAACAACATTTCACAGTGCTGTAAAAATGTATTTGTGACAAATAAAGGCTTAGTTTAGTTTAAAATATTGTTGGTTTGATTTCCTAACTGAGAAACACATAGACACTGTTTTTTCCAGGTTTAATACGAGGTCATTTTAAACGAGCTACTCCTGGACATTATGATCAAAACAACTTGTCAAGATCTAGAAATTATATTAAATTTACATTCATTTCCACATCTGTGTAGTAATCCTGAGCAGCTGAACTGACACCATACAAGCTGAATGGGAAATATTGAGGAAGAAGGTTAAGTTATCCCCTAATTTCTAAAAAAAAATGACATAAAAGTTGTGGCAGTGCAGTGGACGCATGTAAAATAGCAGTGACTTTTATTGAAAGATTGCAGTTAAAGTCATCTCTGTAATTTTTATACTTTGCAAAGTCATCCCGCAGGTATTTGACACCCCTGCTCTAGACCATCACCTATCCCGCCTTTTATCCATCCGTGTAGCTGCTTAACATGACGCCTTTTATCCATCCGTGTAGCTGCTTAACATGACGCATATCCGTAAAGAAAACAATATTTTAAAAAAATAAAGAAAAGCTGTATGTCCCTTTAAGCTCTGGGTGCATGTAAAGAATCTGTACCACCTTTAAGAAATGACCCAGACGTCTCAGGAACGTCTCTGTCGCTTTAACAAGTGGACCACCTTGAAAAACTGTCTACTTAAGAAGATGGACTGTGTCACCTTCCAGAAACAGCCTGACTATAACACTTACATTGACTGTAATTATAGCGAAGGCTGTTGGCCTTTAATCAGATTCTGTCTCATCTTACATTAAGAGCATCCTTCTTTTTAAACTATCATCATGAAGAAAGGCTGCAGCTCAGTGACATGAAACTGAAGCAGTGAAGTGAAAAACCAGCAGACTCTTGTCGTCTTTCTTTCTTTGTGTTCTCTCTCCTCCCTCCTGTGTTTCCTTGCATGACTCTTCGCTTCTGTTTTCCTCCTCTTCTCTTATAATTACAGTTGTTTGTCTTGGTTTGTCTCCCCAGATCTCTCACTACTTTATTTTTCCCTATCAGAAAAGACTGCTTGGCTTTTTTTTTAGCTGTTCTTTCTTCATTTTTACGTCTCCTGTCTCACTATCTTGTCCCTGACACACTCACAAAGTCTCTTTTGATTTTTCCCCCCAACCATCATCTCTGTTTCCTTCCGCCTCCATTGTTATGTGTCTCAGTCTTTTGAATATGCCAGGGCAATTCTTTGCCTCCGTTATGTATTTTTAAAAGCAGCCATAAGCCTTTTTTTGTTCAGTGTCCTTCAGCTTTCTGTCTTGTATTTCTGTCTCTCTTGTGTTTCTTCTGCATGACTTTTTTTAGCTTACAGATTGTGTAATTCAGGTCATCCGCTGTGTGCACTGACCCTGAGTTCATGCATGGTGAGCTAACGCTAGCAAATCCAGGACTGACCCCCCCAGAGAAGATCGTTTTATGAGGCAACGCTGAGTAACAGCAGCTCCATCCTGGATACTGCAGCGCCCACAACTCCAGTTAGAAACCTGATAGTCGATTATTTTACTCTTCCACAAATGCTAACATCTGTTGTGCCACATAAAACGTCTTGAAAGTCATTTCTACCTGACATCAAGGGATGTTTTTCACCACATTTGGCTGACTTGTTCCACCGTTTGTCAGTCAGTCTGCCTTTTTAGACCTTGTTCAAACTATTTTCAAAACAAATGTGAAATATTAATATAATAATATATTATAATGATTAGTCGCTACAATCAATGACATTGATTTTGAAAATGATCCAACATCAGTATTTTAAACCAACGCACGGGTTAACTTTTTTGTAAAAGGCTTAATTTCTACAGTATCACTGCAATGTTTTGGGCTCCAGTCATTGATCAGCTGCAGTCAGAGTCCGAATCAGTTGCTTTGTCAAAGTTTCTAAAAGACACAAGGCTGCCAGAGCACAGGAGTACTTCACATTATCATTCAACAATAAACTAGTTTGTACACTGTGCACCAAAACTCCAAAAGAAAGCGCACAAACTGTTGTATTCTTCCTGTCTGGACCCTTTTTTTCAGAAGATAAACTGTCATAATTCAAATTATTATTATTAAAATTATCAGTTCAGTCATGAAATTATCATTTAAATGTATAATTTAAGCATAAATGATAGAATCCAGTTTCTCTTTTCATTTATTTGCAGATTAACGTGAAGCTGAATCTCGTTTGTCAACAGTCTAGAAACAAAACAAACCAACAAAATTAAAAATCATCACATCCGTAGAATAAAATGACCATTGAGAATCAGAATAGAATGTCTTTATTGTCATTTATGAGAACAACGAAATTAAAAGTGCAGTCCTTTGGAATAAAATACAATTATATTTCCCCAGAAAATCAACCTTAAAACACAAATCCAACAAATTCTGTACATATATGTCTGTCAAATCAGAGGAAACAAAGAAAAGATTCATTTAAACATTTAAATGTATAATTTAAGCATAAATGATAGAATCAGGGTTCTGTTCATTTATTGCCATTTATTTGCAGATTAACAAGAAGCTGAATCACGTTTGTCAACAGTCTAGACACATAATAAACCAACAAAATTAAAAATCATCACAGTAGATTAATAAAATGACTACTGAGTGGCATAAAATACAATTACATTTCCCCAGAAAATGCACCATAAAACACAAATCCAACAAATTCTGTGGATATATCTCTGTCAAAGAAAAATGAAGTGCACATTTGAATAAGTGGGGATGTGGTGGCACAGTGGTTAAGTTTCACCATCCACCACCACCACACACACACACACACACACACTGGGGGGGGGGGGGGGGGGGGGGGGGTTATGAAAATCAGAATTTCCCCTCGTGGGATTAATAAGGGATATTAAAATAAAATAAATGAATGCAATGCTAACATATGATTAAATAAGCATGAATTCAAATGAGAGGAAAACAAAGACAAGACTTAGAAACACCTTAAAAGTCACTTACTGTTACATTTTCATGCAGATTTTAAATTGGAAAATTGTGTATGAGAAGATAAAATATGAAAACAGAAATATTTACAGTAAATTGTTCAAAAATAAAACATGAACTTTATGATTTCATGTCTGAATCTGACACAGATGCACGTTTTCTGTTTGTTGATGTTTAAATATTTCACCTGTAAAAACTGTGGTACTCAGTGGTTCAGTGACGAGTCAGAAAACTTGTCAGGAACAACATAAACCTCCATCAAACATCACTTATTGTGTCCTGATGCTTTAAAATGAGACTCAACATGTTGCTGTTTTCACACTGAACCAAGACCAGCCTCATGGTGAAGTTTGACCTTCATGAAAATCAACATCACAACACATGAAACCACCTCAAGTCCACAACGATACAACATCTGTTGTCTGATGTGTGTCAGGACTCAACAAAACGTCTACACACCCAAACTGGATCAAATCACAGTTTCTACTTGTTGGTCCTGTGGAATAAATCCTCTTTACTGACTGAGAGCACAAACTACATCTGAGCTGGAAACATCAAGACAAATGAAAGGCATTTGTTACTGAAGAAAGTCAAAGATGAGCAGAAAAAGAAATGAGAAGATAAACAAGTTCTGACAGTCACTGTTTGGTTGACAGCTGATCTCTGTGCAGTGTAGAAATAAAACAACAATGAGCTGTGAGCAACAATGATGGAGACTAAATGAGTGAATGAATCAAAGACACAATCAGACTCACTGCACCTTCAGTTACCTCTGTCTACTTCAGTTTACACAACTCAGCACTTGTATCAAGAGAAACTCCAAGTCCAGCATGTATCTGCTGAGTGAATGTGGTCTGGACTCTGTGGAGGAGAGTCATGGTTTCAGAGACGCTGTAGAAGGACAGAATACCTGCTCTGTGATCCAGGTAAACTCCAACTCTGGAGGACAGAGGACCTGAGACGGGAGTTTTGATGTTGTTGTACCTAAATACATAATTCTTTTGGTAACAACATAATGTCCAAGATTTGTCATTAAATCCAAATACACATTCAGTCCAGCCTCCTGCTCTGCTGATATTCTTGTATGCTACTGCTACATAAACTCCTCTTCCTCTCCACTCCACCTCCCAGTAACAACGTCCAGTCAGACTCTCTCTACTCAGGACCTGACACCAATAAGTGAATCTGTCTGGATGATCAGAATAAGACTGTGGTTGATCCATATATGATGCTTTTCTGTTACCTTCAGATAATACCAGGTTTGTGTCTGCTGTGTTTGGATCCAGAGTGATTTGACGTGAATATTTCAAGAATCCAGCTCTGGTCTTTGGCTCTGCTTGTGAATCTGACAGTGAAACATCCACTTGAGTCCCTGTCAGTGAGATGTTTGTCCATGTGTCCCTCACAATGTCCTGTAGATGATCTCTGAGCTCTGACACAGCTGCTGTCACCTCCTCAAAGTGTCCCAGAGGATGGATGTTGATGCTGGATGAGTGTGTGGACTCACTGAGTGCTGACACTGAGGGGTAGTTGTGGAGAAACTGGTTGTGATCCTCTGTGTGTGAGAGCTGCTTCAGCTCAGCATCTTTCCTCTTCAGATCTCTGATCTCCTGCTCCAGCTTCTCCTTCAGCTCTTTGACTCCACTCACTTCAGTCTCCTGCTGGGATCTGATCTGCTGCTCCACATCTCGGCCTGTTTTCTGGATGAGATGGATCATGTGGGTGAACATCTCCTCACTGTCCTCCACTGCTTTATCAGCAGAGCCATTGATGGCCTCCAGCTGCTGTTGGAGCAGCTTCACATCTTTCTCTCTGTCCTGGATTCTCTGCTGGATGTTTTGTCGACTCACCTCCAGCTCTCTCTGCCTCTCCGTCCTTTCTGCTGCAGCTGAGACTGTGTCGTGGCCTTTATGTTCATCCACAGAGCAGAGATAACAGATAGACTGCTGATCAGTGCGGCAGAACATCTTCTTCACCTCATCGTGATGAGAGCAGATGTTCTCCTGGAGCTTCTTGGAGGGTTCCACCAGCTGGTGTTTCTGGAATGGAGGTGAATCATAGTGAGGCTGAAGGTGTTTCTCACAGAAAGAGGCCAGACAGACTAAACAGGACTTGAAGGCTTTCAGTTTCCTCCCAGTGCAGACATCACAGGACACATCTTCATCTCCAGCATAGCAGTGATCAGCAGCAGCAGCTTGGAGTCCAGTCTTCTTCAGCTCCTCCACTAAAACTGCTAACAAGATGTTTTTCTCCAGGACAGGCCTCGGTGTGAAGATCTTCCTACACTGAGGGCAGCTGTAGATTCTCTTCTCATCCTCTCCATCCCAGTGGGCTTTAATACACTTCATGCAGTAGCTGTGTCCACAGGAAAGAGTCACCGGATCCTTCAGTAGATCCAGACAGATGGAACAAGAGATTGTTTCTCGGTCCAGCTGAACTCCTTTCTCAGCCATCTCTCCTCTCAGTAACAGTGACTGTGAGAGTTTGACTTCCTCCTTCCTGAAACTAGTCTGATCTCTGATCTACAAATCACGTGTTCCTGCAGTGAACGGGGCCTGTCAGATCTTCTACGTCACCACATGTTGGTTCCACCCATGTTCACAGTGCAGATCTGAAGGGGAGGAAACCAGGAAATATGTGGACAGACTGGAGCTGCTGTGTTTGGTAGCAGGAAGAAGAGGAGAGTTATCAGACTGAGATTCATTCCAGGAAGAGGAGAGAGACGCTGAGTGTTGAATCTTTTCACAGCAGAGATCATTTCTTATTTAACCTTCAGACGGCAGTTTGAAAAAGTTACACAGATTTCCTGAATGATAAAAATATTACTGCAATGAAAATATTCTATATTAACATTATTTTAACTTTGACTGAATCACTTTTAAACCAACAGCGATTCTGATCAAAACTGACAAATTTAACCCTTTAAGTGCCAGTTTGTTTAAATAATGTCACTGTTGGTTTGTATGTTAATCCACCCAAATTCCAGATAAAGCTTTTTTCATCTACCTATGTATCTGTTTCTGTTGTGAATGAATGAATGAAAGAAAGAATGAAAGAATGAATGAATGAATGAATGAATGGATGGATGAATGAATGAATGAATGAATGAATGAATGAATGAATGAATGAATGAATGAATGAATGAATGAATGAGAGGTGCAACGTCTTCAAGAACCTAAAAGAGAAGTCCAGTTGCTTTTTCCATCAATCACTTGTACGCTGCTGCTTTTCACTACCAGCATCCAGATTTTATAACCACAATGTCGTCCGACAAAGTCAAAATATGCATTTGTTCAAGACAATGGCAGTGCTGTGAATTTGCTTCCTTTTTTTTTTGTCAATTTCAAAGCTACAAAATCATTGAATAATTACACGAAAAGGAGAGAAAGAATTGCTTTAACTGCTCTGTGCTTGTAAAATATCCAAAGTGTCCACGTTGCACTTTTAAGACACAAACCCAACTTTTTCTCTTTATTAAGAGGTCTAAACGAGAATTAAATGTCTGTCACAGTTGCACAACTGACCTAAATAATTAGTCCTCCTCTTAATTCATTTTTACCATGTGAGAGTTTCAGTTATACATTAATCCATCCATCCATCCATCCATTATCTATACACCAGTTAATCCTCATTAGAGTCTTAAGGGGGCTGGAGTCTATCCCAGCTGACTTAGGGTGAAGGTTATATATTAATCAAGAGAAAAATATTTGTTTGTAGTGGCCCTTTTTAGAACGTCCTGCAATCAGAATCAGAATCACTTTCTTTGTCAAAGCTTCTAAAAGATACAAGACTTATAGAACACAGGAATACTTCACATTATCATTCAACAATAAACTAGTTTGTACTCTGTGCCCCGATACTCGAAAAGAAAACAAACAAACTGTCGAACTCTTCCTGTCTTCACCTTTTTCAGAAAATAAACTGTCATAATGCAAACAAATTATTGGTTCAGTCATAAAATGATAATCATTTCAATGTATAATTTAAGCATGAATGATAGAATCCAGGTTCTGTTCTGTTGATTTATTGTCATCTTTTTGCAGATTAATGTGAAGCTGAATCACAAGTTTGTCAACAGTCTAGACACAAAACAAACCAACAAAATTAAAAATCACCACATCAGATTAAGTAAATGACTACTGACTGGAATAAAATACAATTACATTTCCTCAAAAAATGCACCATAAAACACAAATCCAGTAAATTCTGTACATATATCTCTGTCAAAGAAAAATTAAGTGCACATATGAATAAAAAATGAATTTTCCATCACCTCAGCTGGTTCCTTAAATGCATCACTAACATGGGATTTAATGAACATTAATTCAAATGAGTGGAAATCAAAGACAAAACTCAGAAACACATTTAAAGTCACTTATTGTTACATTTTTATGACAATTTTAAGTTGGGAAATTGTTTCTGAGACTTTAAAATGTGAAAACAGAAATATTTACAATAAGATGTTTAAAACTAAAACATGAACTTTATGATTTCATGTCTGAATCTGACACAGATGCACATTTTCCGTTTGTTGATGTTTAAATATTTCAAATAGAAATTGGTTCAGTGACGAGTCAGAAAACTTGTCAGGAACAACATAAACCTCCATCAAACATCATTTATTGTGTCCTGATGCTTTAAAATGAGACTCAACATGTTGCTGCTTTCACACTGAACCAACACCAGCCTCATGGTGAAGTTTCACCTTCATGAAAATCAACATCACAACACATGAAACCACCTCAAGTCCACAACGATACAACATCTGTTGTCTGATGTGTGTCAGGACTCAACAAAACATCTACACACCCAAACTGGATCAAATCACAGTTTCTACTTGTTGGTCCTGTGGAATAAATCCTCTTTACTGACTGAGAGCACAAACTACATCTGAGCTGGAAACATCAAGACAAATGAAAGTCATTTGTTAGTGAAGAAAGTCAAAGATGAGCAGAAGAAGAAATGAGAAGATAAACAAGTTCTGACAGTCACTGTTTGGTTGACAGTTGATCTCTGTGCAGTGTAGAAATAAAACAACAATGAGCTGTGAGCAACAATGATGGAGACTAAATGAGTGAAAGAATCAAAGACACAATCAGACTCGCTGCACCTTCAGTTACCTCTGTCTACTTCAGTTTACACAACTCAGCACTTGATCCATTACCATAAACTCCAAGTCCAGCATGTATCTGCTGAGTGAATGTGGTCTGGACTCTGTGGAGGAGAGTCATGGTTTCAGAGACGCTGTAGAAGGACAGAATACCTGCACTGTGATCCAGGTAAACTCCAACTCTGGAGGACTGAGGACCTGAGATGGGAGTTTGGATGTTGTTGTACCTAAATTCATAATCATTTTGGAGACAATATAATGCCCAAGATTTGTCATTATATCCAAATACACATTCAGTCCCAACTGCTGCTCTGCTGATATTCTTGTATGCTACTGCTACATAAACTCCTCTTCCTCTCCACTCCACCTCCCAGTAACAACGTCCAGTCAGACTCTCTCTACTCAGGACCTGATAACATCCAGTGAATCTGTCTGGATGATCAGAATAAGACTGCTGTTGACGTGTAAATGTTACTTTTCTGTTCCCTTCAGATAATACCAGCTTTCTGTGTGCTGTGTTTGGATCCAGAGTGATTTGACGTGAATATTTCAAGAATCCAGCTCTGGTCTTTGGCTCTGCTTGTGAATCTGACAGTGAAACATCCACTTGAGTCCCTGTCAGTGAGATGTTTGTCCATGTGTCCCTCACAATGTCCTGTAGATGATCTCTGAGCTCTGACACAGCTGCTGTCACCTCCTCAAAGTGTCTCAGAGGATGGATGTTGATGCTGGATGAGTGTGTGGACTCACTGAGTGCTGACACTGAGGGGTAGTTGTGGAGAAACTGGTTGTGATCCTCTGTGTGTGAGAGCTGCTTCAGCTCAGCATCTTTCCTCTTCAGATCTCTGATCTCCTGCTCCAGCTTCTCCTTCAGCTCTTTGACTCCACTCACTTCAGTCTCCTGCTGGGATCTGATCTGCTGCTCCACATCTCGTCCTGTTTTCTGGATGAGATGGATCATGTGGGTGAACATCTCCTCACTGTCCTCCACTGCTTTATCAGCAGAGCCATTGATGGCCTCCAGCTGCTGTTGGAGCAGCTTCACATCTTTCTCTCTGTCCTGGATTCTCTGCTGGATGTTTTGTCGACTCACCTCCAGCTCTCTCTGCCTCTCCGTCCTTTCTGCTGCAGCTGAGACTGTGTCGTGGCCTTTATGTTCATCCACAAAGCAGAGATAACAGATAGACTGCTGATCAGTGCGGCAGAACATCTTCTTCACCTCATCGTGATGAGAGCAGATGTTCTCCTGGAGCTTCTTGGAGGGTTCCACCAGCTGGTGTTTCTGGAATGGAGGTGAATCATAGTGAGTCTGAAGGTGTTTCTCACAGAAAGAGGCCAGACAGAATAAACAGGACTTGAAGGCTTTCAGTTTCCTCCCAGTGCAGACATCACAGGACACATCTTCATCTCCAGCATAGCAGTGATCAGCAGCAGCAGCTTGGAGTCCAGTCTTCTTCAGCTCCTCCACTAAAACTGCTAACAAGATGTTTTTCTCCAGGACAGGCCTCGGTGTGAAGATCTTCCTGCACTGAGGGCAGCTGTAGATTCTCTTCTCATCCTCTCCATCCCAGTGGGCTTTAATACACTTCATGCAGTAGCTGTGTCCACAGGAAAGAGTCACCGGATCCTTCAGTAGATCCAGACAGATGGAACAAGAGAAGGTTTCTCGGTCCAGCTGAACTCCTTTCTCAGCCATCTCTCCTGTCACTAACAGCGACTGTGTGAGTTTGACTTCCTCCTTCCTGAAACTAGTCTGATTTCTGATCTACAAATCACGTGTTCCTGCAGTGAACGGGGCCTGTCAGATCTTCTACGTCACCACATGTTGGTTCCACCCATGTTCACAGTGCAGATCTGAAGGGGAGGAAACCAGGAAATATGTGGACAGACTGGAGCTGCTGTGTTTGGTAGCAGGAAGAAGAGGAGAGTTATCAGACTGAGATTCATTCCAGGAAGAAGAGAGAGACGCTGAGTGTTGAACCTTTTCACAGCAGAGATCATTTCTCATTTAATCCTCAGACGGCAGTTTGAAAAAGTTACACAGATTTCCTGAATGATAAAAATATTACTGCAATGAAAATATTTTATATTAACATTATTTTAACTGTGACTGAATCACTTTTTAACCAACAGCGATTCTGATTAAAACTGACAAATTTAACCCTTTAAATACCAGTTTGTTTACATAATGTCACTGTTGGTTTGTATTTTAATCCACCCAATTCCAGATAAAGCTTTTTTCATCTACCTATGTATCTGTTTCTGTTGTGAATGAATGAATGAATGAAGGAATGAATGAATGAGAGGTACAACGTCTTCAAGAATCTAAAAGAGAAGTCCAGTTGCATTTTCCAGCAGTCACTTGCTGCTTTTCACTACTAACCTCCAGATTTTACAACCACAGTGTCGCCCAACGAACTCAACATGTGCACAAGTTAACGACAATAGTAGTGCTCTGAATTTGCTTCCTTTTTTTTTTTATAGAATTCAAAAGCACAAACAAAGTCCATGAATCATTACACAATAAGGAGAGAAGGAATTGCTTTCCCTGCTCCATGCTTGTAAAATATCCAAAATTTCCATGTTGCATTTTTAATAACCAAACCAAACTTTTTCTCTTTGTTAAGAGGTTCAAAAGAGAATTAAATTTCTGTCGCAGGTGCACCAGTGACCTAAATAATTATCCCCTCCTCGTCATTTGTTTTTATCATGTGGGAATTTCAGCTATATATTAATCCATGCATCCATTTTCATTAATCCTCATTAGGGTTGTGGAAGGGCTGGAGTCTATCCCTGCTGACTTAGGATGAAGGTCATATATTGATCAATAGAAAAATATTTGTAGTGGCCCTTTTTAGAACATCCTGGATGGATGGATGGGTGGGTGGGTGGGTGGGTGGGTGGGTGGGTGGATGGATGGATGGATGGATGGATGGATTTGACAGATTTGTAGATACGTAATTAAATCCTTGATGGTATTTGAGTGACTGTAGTAGGTATATTTCACAAAAATATCAGGAAACAAAAGTTGATTTCAACTCAAAAGATGTGTCTATATTTGAAAATCTTCCCATTTTCAATTCAACTGGCTGCATGGAAACCCTTCTGGGATTTAAAAAAGCAGTGTTACATACAGAAGGTTACATACTCTTTAGGTATGAGGGTAGCTGGCAGGTTATTCCTGAAAGTCACCCACCTTGATGCACTGCAGGATGTAATTACTGGCCAATCATATTCTGTGACACTGCGTTGGCAGCTGACCTATGAATATAACCCAGAATGTATTCATTATATACATCAACAATCTTAATCAGAATGTTTCAAATGCAAATTTCCACTTTTATGCAGAGATCAGTGCTCTACAGCTCCACTAAATCACTTACAACTGGCATTTGGTACTGTGAGGTGTTTTTTTTACATCACTTTATACTTGTGTTGAATGATGACAAAACAATCCATGCTACCAGTTTTCATGGCTCTGTGATCGAATGAGCATTTAAATATAAATATCTAGGAATTGTAATTGGTCACTCTCTCTTTTTTTTACGTGTCACTTTCAGCTAAAACCTAAAATCTGGTTTGGTTTTTATTTTAGAATGATGTCGATGGTTTAAGACTAAAATTACAAGGCTTGTTACCTTCCTTGTGCTGGATTATTAATACAGTTTATTATAGACCACTAATCTTACATCCCTTACTCACCATTATATGTTATATTCTTGAGTTTGATGGTTGGTCTTGTCAGTTTGCAGACCGAATCACAGGAACATTTTTATTTATAAGGCTAAGAGACAAAAACCTTTAGGAGCATTTTAAACTCTCAGACATTGCATGTTTACCAGCCTACAATTAGTTTTGCTTCTTTAAAAAATTCTATCTAACTTGTGAGAGTACAGAAAAAAACCCTAATTAGAAGTACATATAGACTCATAGATTAATTTAAAGCTAAACTAACAAAATATCTCTATTTCTATAAGTAAATGAGGGGAAAAATCATTTCAGAAAGCAAAAGATAGAATATAAGTTGGTAGCTATAGAATTTGTATAGAAATGCTGAACTTTTGTGGTACGCTTACAAAAAGTTAAACATTGACTATATTTTTTTATCAACAGGTTCCACGAAATTTGATTTTGTTCGCTAAAAGCAAAAATGTTAATGTCAGCTAAATAAACAAGGTTGTATCACACCAACTTAATATTTGTGAATTGAAACAACCAACCAAAAAGGGTTAGGGTTAGGGCTAACCCTTAAGTTATTTGTGTTATTTGGACTTAAAGAATCTACTTCCAGCCTGCATATAGTACATTTGTTCACTCAGTATAATACAATGATGTTACTGCGACAACTAAAATGTAAGTTCATCTAAATAAAATACTATAGTTTTTTTTCAGCTTGTGCTTTTTTTCTATTAACATTGGCAAAATTCTAGTTTGTCAGCAGGTTCCACATACATTAATTTGCTCGACCCTGCATATTTTGGTTGTATGCATTATCTAGGAGCCCATAACTGATCCTCTTATCAATTTGGTGCCACTTAGTCCAGAAATGTGAGACATAAACCTTTCGTTGCACCAAATAATAGTGATGAGAACTTCGTCCAATGTGTCTTTGCAGCACATTAGAGTAGCAAGCACATAATTAGGTATATTTTCAGTACTGAACATGGTTGACAGTTCACATTATCCAATTTAATATAACTTCTGTTTTCTCCATGTATTAAATGACTCTTCAAGAAGTGCAAAAATGATCCTATATGTGGTGGTGTACTTCAATCAACTCTACTAATTTTGACAACGTTTAATTTTGCAAATTGCATTTTTGGTTAGTTTCACTTAATGTGCTAAATCCTAAAATCCAGATTAAGTGAAAATTCTTGCCACGGCAGCAGTTAATCACTTTTTATATTGTGTACACAGCAAAATGGTAGTTTCTGACCTTTTCTGTCTCTATAGGGACGCATACTTTATGAATCACTGTATGCTGCACACTGGTTTCACTGTAGGAGTTAAACAAACAAAATGCTTTTAGCCCTCTTGTGGAAAGTGTGGTGGTGAGTGTTAAGAGGTAAAAGTGGATGATTCACCTCACTTCACCTTCCACAACAGGAGAAAACCACAGAAAACTTTTGAGGCAGCAGGAATCTTGCAGCAAACTTCTCATTCGGTGACCCAAGTTGTGAGTCATTACCGAGCTGCCGTGACAGACGTTGTGCTTTATGAGCGTCAGTTGCTGAAATAATTATACCAGCCGCTTCTCTGATAAGAGCAATCAGATTTTGAGCGGCCGTAATAGAATAGCAGACGAGATACAGTGAAGTGATATTGTCTTGAGGGCATGTGTAGAATGATAAAATTATACAAACTAGTGTTGGGCACAGACTGTAATGATGACAAAGCACGGTGGGTGTGAACCTCCTGGATATGAGGAGAAACTGCTGCAGTCGTTTACAGGTTAAACTCGTTCTTTGTTTTTTTCTGAACAGTGTGTTACTCATGGGCTGCACAGTGGCTCGGTGGTTAGCACTGTCACCGCCTTGCAGCTAGAAGATCCCCGGTTTTCGTTCCGGCCTGGGCTTGGGATCTTTCTGCGTGGAGTTTGCATGTTCTCCCTGTCCATGCGTGGGTTTTCTCCGGGTACTCCGGATGTTTTTCCACAGTTAAAAAACATTCTGAGGTTAATTGTTGATTCTAAATTGTCCACAGGCGTAAATGAGAGTGTGATTGTTGGTCTCTTTGTCTCTTGCCCTGGGATAAACTGGTGACCTGTCCAGGGTGTCTCCTGCCTTCACCCTAAGTCAGCTGGGATAGACTCCAGCACCCCACAACCCTCATGTGGATTAAGTGGTGAATAGATGATAATGGATGGATGGATGTGTGGATATGTTGCTCATAGGCACATGAGTGATAGACCAAATCTCATTTCATTTATGAAAAATCCGGTTTTGGTCAGGATAATGGCAGAGAAATAACGGCACTGGCAACATACATCTAATTTTTCTAGTGATAATGTGGATGATTATACTAGTTTCTTCCCAGTAATTGATTAAACCCATAAAAACTCACTTCAGTATATCAAAGTTGCATTTAAAAAAAATAAAAAATAAATTCTGCAAAAATAACCCCTTTCTGCCTTAACCTGGCTTAGATGGAACTCCACACCATTGGTTCTTGTAGAAAGTGCAGATCCATGGAGTTCCTGTCTCTTTTTTCACCCACAAATCCACACTGACGGCAGCTCGAGCACACCAGCTCACCTGTTCAAACGCTGTAAAACTAGCCTATGCAACAAAATGGCAAGTTGTAATATTGGAGTAATTCAGCCATACATGTTAGGAAACTGATCCTGAAAAAGAATAATGATATAGAACGCCACACCCTGCAAGCTGACATAATTGGTTCCTTGAGTTTGTTACATATGAAATCCCAGAAGTTTGAATCTGTGTTTTTGAGACGCTTTAAGGTGAAAATGCTTGCTACGGTGTTGGCTGTGTCTTCTGCTCAATATATGTCTTCTTACATAGAAAAAACACCATATGTAGTTGTTAATAACTTGATTTATTTTATTTGGGGTCTAAAACATGCCACAGTTCATAAAAATTTTAAATCATCTAGATAATTTAGTTAAATGTGCTGTTTAAATTGGGCCTTTTCAACATGTATATTAGTGCAGATTCACAGAGTTTGAATGCAGAACTAGAGGAAGACAAGTGAGCTCTGAAAGGCGGAAATGTCAGTTAAGTAATTCTTACATCCTGCTTGGCAGCAAGAAAAAAAGGGAAGTAATTTGACCTTTGCAAATTGTGAAAGTCATATATAGACACAGTGTATAATGGTGAGTGCAAAATGACTTAGATGGCTGTTACAAAATTCTGAAGTTCGCATGGAACTTGGAGAAAACCTGGGAGACAAAGAAAAAAGGATATACTATTATTATTTGATATACTCTTTTGCCATGTAGCTTTTTTTCTTCCTTCTGCTACACTAGAGGCCAAACATTTGGAAGCAACTTCAAATTTCTGTTCACAATGCTTTTCTTAAAAACCAGTCTGAATTCTAGGACTCTTAGGATGTATTTCCTGCATGATCAGACTTTGCTGTCATTGACATGCATCGTTTTCCTCAGTGGTGCCACGGTATGGGGATGTTTTGCAGATGATAGAGTAGGAGATTTGTTTGAAGTAAAGGGTATCATGAAGAAGGAACAGTACCACTGCATCCTCCAGCATCATGCACTTCCATGTGGACTAAGACTTGTGGATCAAAAGTGTGTTTTGCAGCAAGATAATGACCCTAAGCATTCTTCCATGCTCTGCCAGAGTTACCTAAACAAAAAAGAAGAGGATGGTGTTCTTCGAAAGATGGTCCGGCCCCCTCAGTCTCCAGGCAACTCTCCAATTGAGCTTGAGTGGAACAAATTGAATAGATCAGTCAGAAAAGTGAATCCCATGAATCAGCAGTCTCTCACTGATGAACTTCAGAAAGCTTGGAATGCAAGACGTGGCACACACCTTAAAAACTTGTGGAACAAATGCTTCATATATGCCATGCTGCTGTTAAAGCCAGAGGATAATTATAGCAAAAATGGATTCTGATGAGTGACTCTTCATATAGTCATCATGTTAATTTTGTTGCAAAATCAGCCAATGAAACTATGATCTTTCTTTGTACAAATTTGATCTGGCTTCCAAGGTTTTGGCCTGTAGTGTATGTGATATACTATTTATTTGAAATTTTGCCTAAAAAGACACAAAAACCTGCCATGAAGTCCTTCTATGAGACAGAAAAAGTTGTGTGGTGATGCATTCACTGCCAGAGAAGAGAAAACGCAAAGAGATAATAATGAAAAGAGGTGGCTCTATATATTAATATCAGTAGAGTAGTTCTTAATGTCATCTCTCATATTGATTCCTACTTTCCGATCATTCGTGGAGTAATCAAATCATCCAACCAATGAAATATCTATCCAGGAAGGTCCTCTTCTCTACCACTTCCAGGATGATAATCGTTCCATTTTTCAATGCAGATAAAGAGATCGTATAGTTTTTAATTCATGTCATGCTTCCTCTTGTATCGATTGCACTGTTTCTTTCTAGTCACCCAGACTGTAATCACATAAATCATCGTGATAACTCCTCCAGATCAGGAGGTAAACAGACAAACTTTCTCTTCCTGAATGAAGCTGCTTCTCATCCAATATATCCTCTGATAGAATGAGCTGAAATATCAAAGACACATTTGTCCATCATCTCCAAACTTTCTGTTTCTCTCTCTGAAGTTGAAATTGTCACTCCCCAAAGAATATCTCATACATTTTTAATGACTGACAGTACAGCGCTTTCTCTCGGCAGAAACACAAAGTTTCTCTGTCGTACCCACTGGGGGATGGAGATGGTTCCTCTTATTAGGACCGGCTGGAGCTCATCTATCATTACTGGTGTCTCACTGTGTTTCTTCTGCAGTTTTAGTTTTTTCAAATTAGGTATTAACGCATATTTGGCTTCAGTTCTCAGTGGCAGCGTGCAGATGTATCCAGCAGTTACTAATGAGATGACCTCGCAGTGATCCTCCCTGTGGGAAGCTGAGAAAAGTGAAATATTTAGATGCAGAATGGAGTCTGGTATGTCGTAGCCGCCTTCAGGCTTCACACAAGGTCGTATTGTCAGAAGGAAGCAGGCCAGCGGGTCAAATATATGGAAGACAACAGACTTACAGGTAAAATAACAAACCAAAGACGGAGGAAAAAAAGTCAAACAGGCTGCGTAGCTGAAAAGAAAATAGATTAGCAGCTGTTATGAAATCTGAACCACAGGATGCATTCACAAGTTCAATAAGAGAAAAACACTGATGGATCTGGTTTCCCGGTGAAATTTCATTCTGTTTCATCCAGTTTTATGCAGAAGCTTTTCTTCTTCATTATGTCGAGATTAGACTTTTCAAATTAAACAGTGCCGACGTGTTGATGAAAAGACGGAGTCTGTCTTTGTAATTTCCATTTCTCACGATGTGATTAGTTTTCACAAACGCTCTTTTTGTCCCTGTCTGCTTCATCGTCTGCCTGCTATAAATCCATCCCACTCACTTTCCATTCGCTGTCTTCTGTATCGTCTTCCTTTACCTTCTCTACCAAACTCTGCCTTTTTCTCATCTGCCTTTCATTTGATTTTCCTCCTTTTCTGCTGCATTTCCTTCCTTTTCTTTCCTTGTCCTCACTACCTCCTCTTATCCCCTCTACTCCGTCCCTCTTTGTGTTCCTCTATCATGTCTGCCAGGTGGAACTTCATCATCTGAATCCCGGCGTCTCGCCTCCCTTGGTAGTCTGTTGGATGATCAGCACTGGCACCATGTAGTACTGGAGCAAAAAAATGCTCACCTCAACCTCACTGTGGACAAACACACAGAGAAAGTTCAGATCCCTGCAGAGTTCAACCACTGGGACATCAAACAGGTGCATAGAAACTGCCCCACACAAAGTTACTGTAAATACAGACACAACTATATCTTCTTTCTTTATGTATCTTGTGTTATCGTCCACATACAGCTGAGTGTAGGAGCAGTCCAGAGCCTCGACTCTCAGAAACCAATTGTCTCCAAGAGGAACTTCCACGGCTGCTTAGAAAACCTGCTGCACAACGGCGTCAACTTGATAGAATTGGCGAAAAACAACGACCACCAAGTTACTGTAAAGGTAAGTGCATTCTACCAAAAGCATCCAGTTACTGTGTTTTGAAAGGAGTAATGCATGTAAACGAATCAGGTTGGGGAACTGTAATTTGGCAAAACAACAACTTACAGTTTTTCTCAGTCGCTTTGGTACATTTCTCAGATCAGAATTGAAATTCTCAAAACTACTTGTTCAATCTGCACATCATTGTGTCACTTGTGCACATCAAAAAAGCAGTTTCTTATTACTTTGAACAAGTTGCAAATGATGCAAATGATTATGTGCAATTCTCTGCTGTTTCCTACATTATCAGCTGGTTCTGTCATGTTGATAAAAATGTATTCTAATGGGTCTCTGTTGAATAGTCTCACCCCCCACAACATTTAGTTCATCACATAAGTCTTTACATGCAAAATGGTTGAACAAGTTGTCATAATATGTCAGGATATTTCTATGCATTTCCATTAGACTTTTTTTCTAAATTTGTCCTGAATTGGTAAATTGCTCTCAGGTGAATGTTGACTTTCTCTAACAAAGGGAAATGTGTGAAGGGTTTGGGTTTTCTGAAATCACTCAAAGACACAAGAAAAGACATTTATGATGTGGATGAGAATTTGTGTCCCACAGACAGGAACATCAGGAGGTGTAGGACGACTGCACTAGAATTCCTACAGCTGCATGTACAGTTTTCAGTAAGGAGATTGTCCTATGTTCACATTTATACTTTTGCATTTTTGTTTTTTTTTCTGTGCTATGCAGCTGTTTTCCTTTCTGTATCACAATGACGTGGTCTGCCAACAAATTACAACACAAACAGTAAAAGCGTAAATGTGAATCTTGTCCAGTCTCTTGCAATCAATCTCCCACATAAACTAAGGTGTAACTTACAATTTACAATAATTGTCATCAAAACTTTATCCATAGTTTACATCAGAACATCCCTCCAGAGAACACTGTTATAATGACAACATGACTAAACAATCTGACTGTCTTATCCACACAATGACACCAGGACTTTTCATTCTGATGCCACTGACATGTTCATTGACACAGATATTTGCTTTTGAGAGATAAACTAAGGATTTTAAGCAAGAGACTGGCTTTTGCAGGTAATCCATGGTGTTATGCTATTTGTACAAATTGTTTTGAGAAATGCACTTAATGTTCTGTAAATGTCAAGGATGATTCGAGAAATATACCAAAGCAACTGAAAAAAAACTCTAATGTAACCAATTAAAATGAAAACCCATTGGTGAGTTTGGAGTTTGTTATTTCCTAAAAATGTCCCAAATAACATCATTTACAGTATCAAGAAGCTGTAAAAACAAGAAGAATAGGTGGATTTTCAACTTTCTGATGGTCTTTGAACTAACCATGTGTGATTTTTGTTGGGTAAAACAACCCAAATATAAAGATGTCATCAAAATCACATTATTCTGCATGCCTCAATAAAAGAAATGTCAAAAATAAGCTGTTTGCAGTAAAAAAAAAATCTGTAAGCAAATAAATAAATTCTTCATTCTTCAACACAATCATTTATGACTCCCCTGAGATCAACAGCCACATGATAAAAATTTTTAGGCTGAACTGCAGGCTGTGTCTATACAGATAAGTTGGGAAACAAGTATGGAAACAAGTTAAAATGTACATAGTAACATGTCTATACTATGTGGAGCCACTGGGTTTTTTCCAGTGATAAGTATAGACACAGAAAAATGTTCTACATGTTGATTCCGGGTTTTTGTGATTTTTGTCAAATAAATTGTCAAACAATTCCACCTTTTTTACTTTTTCTTTTTTATAATTTATGACATAACTGTTTCAGACCCATTTTGAGTTCTTTCTTTCTTCTTCTAGTCATGGTTGTGCTGTTTCCATAGAGGTACAAGACTTAAAAAAGCAGCTCACAAAATAAAAATATGACAGGAACAAAAAACTCAAACCCAACAAACAAAAACCTAAATAACTTCATACACATCATCTTTTAATATATCACAATATTGAAAAATTCTAAGATAAGCAAGCTCCTCAATACAGTTAATATGAAGTGAAATGCAGACAACTTTTTGGATATCGCAAAAGTTTAGTGTCTCTGTAGCCTGATGATGACAGATCACGTAAATCATTAGGGGAAAGCAAAGTGCTTTGATGTTCAGCTGCTCAGACTCCCTGAGCTCTGGGCTTTTATATCAGAGTGAGAATACAGCATCAATAGCTGGAGCTGAGCCACCTCAAATGAAAACAGAAGACTAAAATTGGCTTGCCGCAAAATGCTTTTAGGACCACCAAACACTGGTGGCACGATTTGTTTGATGGTTTTCTTTTTCTTTTGTTTTTTTTTTTGTAACCCGCTTATTACAAGACTCAGCAAACTCAGTTTTATGGCACCTTTCATCCAAACATGCAGTCCGAAGTTCTTCACAGAGCCACAATAAAACAACTTTAAAGCAATAAAATGTTAAACATTAAACAAGTCAGTGAAATGTACAAGCAGAAGGGATATCAGAGTTTGAAAACCAATGATTAAAACTGCAACAGCAAACAACAATCATAGTAAAGTTCCTCTAAAATGCCCTAAAAACTCACTTTTATGTATCAAAGTTACATATTTACAAATTTTGTTTCCTAGAAAATAGCCCTGTTGTGCCTTAAACTGACTTCTTTAATATATTTCCTATAAAAACAGTTTAGAAAACAAAGAAATTATTATGTCAAGTGAAGGTTTTAGCTCAGAAGCTTCTTTACCAATCACCTCTGTCTCAAACAAATTAAAGGAATGCTGAAGTGTTTCACTTTATTTAAAACATTATATGACCTTGTCTACTTAATATTCATTGTAATTGTTATTTTCTTAGCTCTACATTTAGCTAAAACTTTGCTACACTTAGTATTTGAGCCATAAAATCCAGCAGAGCATGTAGAGGTGGGATTTATCAGGTTAGAGACTGGAAAAAGGACCCAGGGATTGCTTTGGTTGTCATTTCAGAGCTGAGAGAAGTGAGAGTATCTTTTAAGTTTGTTTACAGTCTGATTCTTTGACGGTGGCTGACATGTCAGAGCAGGTTTGAACTTGGCGAGGACATTCCACTGCTGCTTCTCCACCGCCAATCAGCTCTTCACGTGCAAAACTAATCTCATCTCGGCCTTTAAGTGTATATGAGGGGTGTTTGCACATCCCAGTGTGTCTCAAACAATTTGAATATCCTGAACGTGTTTTTGGTCATTTCATTCAAAAAGCTAAACTTTCAGATATTTTTGATATATTACAAGTAAAGTTTAACAGTTCAAGCCTTTTTATTATTTTTAATTTTGATGATTTTGACTCATAGCTCATGAAAATCAGAAATCCAATGCCAAATTATTGAAAGTCATAACTCTGCAACAACAATAAGACATTGCAAGATACTATATCAATGCTATTGAATCCCAAGTGGCTTTGATAGCAGCCTTCAGCTCGTCTGTATGTTTGGGTCCAGTGCTTCTCTTCCTTCTCTTAAGAAGACCTCATATCGGGCTGAGGTAACTTGACTGGCCACTCAAACATAATATTATATATAGTCCGTAAACCATTTGATGGTAGTTTTGGCTCTGTGGTTGTGTGCTAAGTCCTGCTGGAAAATGAAATTAGCATCTTTAAAAAGCTTGTCAGCAGATGGAAGCATGAAATGCTGTACAATCTCCTGGTAGATGCTGAGTTGACTTTGGACTTGATAAAACTCAGTGGACCAACAGCAGGAGGTGATATGATCCCAAAAATCATCCCCTACTGTGGAAACTTCACTCTGGACTTCAAACACCTTTGATTGTGGGCCTCTTTACTCTTCCTCCAAACTCTGGCAGCTTGATTTCCAAATGCAAAATTTTACTTTCATCTATAAAGAAGACTTTGGACTACTAAGCAACAGTCCAGTTCATTCCACCTCAGCCGAGACAAGATCTGGTTCAGGAAGTGACTTTATATTAGGGATGCCACAGTTGTAGCGTCTTTCATAAATGCCCTGCCTTTTGGCTCTCACAAGTTCCTGAATTGACTTTTCTTGACAATCCTCTTCCCTGTTGCTTGTGCACCTTTTCCTCCTACACTTTTCCCTTCCAGTCAACTTTCCATTGATTTGCTTCAGAACTGCACTCTGCCAACAGCCGGCCTTTTCTATAATGACCTTCTGTGACTCCTTGTCAAGGGTCTCGATGATCGTCTTCTGGACAACCTCAAAGTCAGCAATTTGACTCAATTTTTCAATTCAGTTTTATTTATATGCCATCAGTTGTCACAACATATGTCATCTCATAGCACTTTACACATTGACCCGAAGAACTTATGACTCAACATATTCAAAGTTTCTGTTCGATTCCTTTTGAGCAAGAACTTGGCGGCGGTGGGAAGGACAAAAAAGAAAAAGTCAGACAGAGCCAAGCTCAGGCTCAGCTGTCTTTCCCATGATTGTGGTTGTGTGTACTGAGCTAGGCCAGAGTATTTGTACTGTTTAAATAGTAATTTACTCAAAGTAAAAATGGAATAATATTTGGAGATATGTTTTTGATTTTTCTTTAACTATGAGCCATAATCAGCTAAATTAAGACTGAAAATTGCTTGAAACATTTGAGATAGATAGATAGATAGATAGATAGATAGATAGATAGATAGATAGATAGACAGATAGACAGATAGATAGATAGATAGATAGATAGATAGATAGATAGATAGATAGATAGACAGATAGACAGATAGACAGATAGACAGATAGACAGATAGACAGATAGACAGATAGATAGATAGATAGATAGATAGATAGATAGACAGATAGACAGATAGATAGATAGATAGATAGAATTTGATATTTACCAAAATGGTGCTGAAATTGTTGCCATTTACAATAAAATGGAGAATTAAAAGTAAAAAAAGGTCCAATGTGAAAACAGAACTAACATTAATGAGCATTTAGGAGGGTTGCTGTGCATGTGTCCTGGTGGGCCTGGATTATTGCTTTGCACAGTTGAATACTAAACTTTTCACAGTATTCTAATAGTCTGAGATACACTAGTTCATGTTCACCACTGGAGATGATCTGCTGTTAGCTGGTTATTGAAGCTAATGAGTTCTTAACAAGGGTCGTGAGCCATGACAGGACAAAGCTTTGACGGCGGTTTGTATTTCAGCAACTCGTCCTCGTCTTTGTCATTAGAAAAAAAGAAAAGATGTTTCTGCGGTGACAATAAGTGGAGCGCGCTCAGTGGCGAGCAACTGCGAACCATTTCTAATAAATAGTCTCTCATTACAGTTTAGGACCAGAAAGCAGGGAAACAAAAAGTGGCGGTACAAAAGGCTCCGAGATTCACATGCATGGCTGAAGGTCTAATAGAGGCTGTTTTACAAGAGTTCTGTAGCTCTCACCGTAATCGAATATTACCACAGTTATAGTTCATTTTAATACAGAGACCACTTTCAGTTGTTCTTAAAGGCACGGCAGCAAAATAATGTGGAGCCTGCAGAGGTGAGCGAGGAGTGTTTTGGGTGAGTCTGTGCTTTAGTGAAAGGCTTTTGAGGACTTTTATAGCCCACTTTTGACTTTATATTTTGCCGGGGCAATGCATTCCCCACCATATATCACTTTAACAGCTCTACAAAGGGCTTTTAGATGTCATCTGTGTTCCCGGAGCTTTATAAAGATAGCAGCCTGATATTCCCAGCAGACGGCGTAATGTATTACTGCTGCAGCCTTAGCAATGGACCCGGTGTCATTACCACTACTCAAAACAATGGACCGCAACGGAAATGTCTATATCGCACTGGATATGCATATCCAACCTCGCTCTGCAGCTCTAAGCATGGTGACATTTTGCATTTATGGCTTTTATTCTCAAGGAGACTCGCTGATGAGATGGCTGCGACACCGGGTCACATCGACACGCCCTCTGCAACTGATTAATATTCATGTTTCATGTTGTTTTATCTCTCCAGTAATCATTTTCTTTCCATCCCTCCCTCCTGTCTCTCCACTCTGCATGTTTCTCTCTCAGGGCAATGTGACCTTTTCTTGTGCTGAGCCGGTTTCCGTTGCCGTGACGTTCACCGGCCCCCAGAGCTTCCTGCAGCTGCCGGGGGCGACGGCGTCCTCGTCAGGGGGCGTGTCTTTGGGTTTCC
This sequence comes from Amphiprion ocellaris, assembly GCF_022539595.1. NCBI lineage: Eukaryota > Metazoa > Chordata > Actinopteri > Pomacentridae > Amphiprion > Amphiprion ocellaris. The sequence continues at coordinate 30,536,017 of NC_072775.1, forward strand.
AGTTCAGGACGTGGAACAAGGCGGGGCTTCTGCTCACCTTTGACCTCCCTCAGCAGGGAGGTGTGGTCTGGTTGTACCTGAGTGAGGCCAGACTCCGGCTGCAGATCCATAAAGGTGGCAGAGCGCTGCTGGAGCTCACTGCAGGTCCGTCTGACAGCTGGAAAAGTGAACTCCTAACCTCTTACATCTTCTTGCCTGAAATCTATGAAACTATCATTTTTAACCTGTAGTTTCTTATGTAACCGCTATCCTCTCATTCCTCAGTCATTTGTGTTTAATGCACCTGAAAACCTTTGATTGTGCTCCTTTTTTCCTAAACTTTAGGATAGTTTTTAAAATCAGACATTGACTAAAAATACCTGTCATTTCATTTTAAATTTCCAAATTTTTACAATAGTATCTGCTCAGCCTGAAAATTTTATTGCACAAAATATGGATATTTAGAAAATTTTTGTCACTTTTTACACTTATAGCAAGTTCTTTCACACCAGGAAATTATACACTATGTGTGTGTGAATAACTTTACTAACAAGGAAAGCACTCAGAGAGCACCGTACTCCTCCAAGGCTGCTCAGTCGTTGTATGATTTCCAATAGATGAAATTTAGAAAAAAATTCATGGCTCACAGCAGTGGATTTGTAGTAGGATTGCAATCATGTGATCATCAGCAGGCAGCTGATGTAGCGTTCACTTGTTGTCATAGTTACAGTGACCCCATGCCGATATCTCACAGTGATACAGAAATCTTTAACAAATCTGTGGATCCAGACTATAAGCCGCATCATTGCCAAAATCTAATCACTTGGTCCTTGTGTCATTTCTGACCTTCCCTGAAAATTTCGTCCAAATCCATTAGTCCGTTTTTGAGTAATGTTGCTAACAGCGAGACAGACAGACAAACCAACGATGATCGTCACATAACTCCGCCTTTCCTTGGTGGAGTAAAAACTAACTTAAATAACAACTTTGTGACCAAGTGTTTCATATTAAGTTGTTAAATATGTTACTTGAAAGTCCACAACTCTGTTCTACTTGGATCAGGCTGTCTACTAATACTTTTGTTTTTGTGGCACAGCGTATATCTGCTCAATCAGTTATTAAGCGAAGCAAAAATATAAAATTAGATTTTTTTTTCATTTCTGGGACCTAATATTTCATGTATAAAATATTTAAATGTTTTGTTTTGGGTTATTGTGACATGAATCCACATACGGTTAAAAAAAATCCCTAGCTGACTTCTGCATTATTATTTTTTTTGTTAATGTGTTCTCAAAAATTGAACTTTTAATGGCAGCTTTAGTTTTTTTTTATATTTCAACTCACCCATAATAAGAGACTGTATGATGTACATGTACAATATTTCAGACTGTGTATTAATGATATGATGAGAAATACCAGTGAAAATTTCAGGCCTCTATCTTTCATAGCTCCTGAGATATCATCGTTCAAATATAGCCTCAAAAAATTAATGTGTGTAAAAAAACATGCTGAAAGTGCATCGATGGGCATGTTTTTTTTATTATCTTGGTGGATATGTCATATGTCAATCTACAATTTCAGAGATACAATCTTACATATCCATATTTCATGATAAATCATGATGAGTTGAGGTAGAATATTCATTTTAATTTTATCTAATCTTGTCCCAGGCTCTGCTCTGAACGATGGTCAGTGGCATTCAGTGGATGTTACCTCCAGACGCAGCCGTCTGATGATCTCTGTGGATAAAGAAGAAGGTGGCGTTGCTCATGCAAACCCCCCATTTCCTGTCACCGCGGGAGGTCAGCTCTTCTTTGGTGGTAAGAGGGAATCATGGAACGTCTTCACTGACAAAACTGTACACAAACGACACAAAACAAATCAAAAACGAGACAAAAAATTGGACAAAAAGTTACAAAGTGACAAAAAAATGGACAAATGACAAAAACAAGGCAAAAAATGACAAAAGAGAGAAACAAAACAACAAAAAAGTAGACAAACAACACAAGTGAGACAAAAAACACAAAACGACAAAAATGATACACAAAACAACAAATAAAGCAAAACACAAAATGACAAAAATAAGACAAAATAAGACAAAAACACAAGCGAAACAAAAAAGAAACACAAAACAACAAAAACAAGACAAAATATTACAAAAACGAGACACAAAATGTCAAAAGAACAATGAGCAATATAATATTTTACTTTATGATTAAAACAACTTGTCATAGTCTAGAATTTATTTTAAATTTATAGTTTGACAAATTGACAATTTGCAGTTAATGTCTTCTCTGTAATTTTTACAAAGTCGTCCCACACACCGGATTGGACCCTCTGGCAGGCCACATGTTTGACACCTCTGCACTAAAAATTCATCTGTGTTTCAAAATGACATTTTTTGCATGTTTTTTTTTTGGTAAAAACAACACCCTTCTGCCTTAAAATGGCTCAGACGTAGCTCGAGCACACCAGCTCGCCTACAACTCTGTTCAAACACTGTAAAACTACTCTATCGTACATAGTTGCAAGTTTTGGTATTGGAGTAATTCAGGCATCGATGTTTGAACTGTAAACCAATTTTGAGGAAAAATTAGTACGCAGAAAGCTGCGACAGGATTGGTTGTTTAGGTTTGTTACATATGAAATCCAGGAAGTCTGAATCTGTGTTTTTGAGGCAGTCATCGGTACACTACAGTTTCAAGGAAGAAATGCTCAGACTACTCATTTCACTCCTGATGTGTCTTCTAGTAAATAAAAAAACATCATGTGGATGTCAACAAGGTAAAAGAAGTGATTTTCCACCAGATTGGGGTGTTTGAAGCGTTTGTTTAGCTACATTTAGCAGCAACTTAGAGAGAGATGAGCTCCTGCTAATTTGGTTTCACAGGTGTTTTTCTGTAACACTAGATGTTCATGACTAAATTCAATGAATTATTAGGAATGTAGCTCTCAAACTGAGCTTCATCAGGACAGACTGGGTGTGGTCTGGTTGCATTTGCATGTCAGTGGCCTGAGAACAAAAGCAAACAAACCCATGACTGTTATCAGGTCTGAGTTCAAAAATCTGTTATTTGTTGATTGTTGATTTGTGTATGAAAGACCAGAGCATCGTCCAACTCAAAACTCCAACAAGAGCTCAGATACAAACACAAATGTAGAAAACTGTCATGTGAAATCATCAAAAATGTTATCAGGTATGGCCTTATTGCCTAATAATTTTATTACCTTTTTAGATTTCCTTTTTTCTCACATTAGTCATTATTTACCTAAAGCATGATTTAATTCACCTCATTTCACCACTTCTACTTTTTTGTCCTGTCTGTCGCACTAAATGCAATAAAAGAACACCTTTTCCACAAAACAGTTACGACTTCTTATCTTATAACTTTGCCTCAGTCTTGTCTGTACTATTAATACTGACTACAAGATGTTTCTGTTTCCAGTACGGGTTAAATGAACATATTTTCTCCTGTAAGACGTGTATTAATATTTAGAAGTTGTTGATATTGCACAGTACAATCATCAATTCTCACCTTCGGCTTGTGGCGGTTTTATAATGAAAGTTATAAGTCTGCTGTGTCTTCATCTGTCTGCTGTTCTACTCTCCATGTTTTCTTTTCTCTCCAGTCTTTTTCTTCCTCTCGTCTCACTTTGTTTCATTTTCTTCTCCCTCGCTGCGGAAAAACTGCATTCTCTCTTGGTTTCTCTCTCATTCAGCGTTATTGCAGTCCAGGCATGTTCTTCTAACTGCCGTGGGCTTTTTCTCATCCTGCACGTGCACGCATTTACACACATGCACTTTCACTATCTCCCCTTTCACATTAAACGGACGACAGCAGTGAGAAATTAGCTGGATTCATTTGGCATATATTTGCATGATTTCACCCACTTAGGAAGGCGTGAGACTACACAAATCACAGCTCGACTGTCACACATTTACCACAGTTTTGCTTCATATTACTCACCAAAAGTGTGCACAGTGCATGTTAACTCTTTTGTCAATTTGCTGAACTCACAGTGAATTTCAACCATTTTCCAATTTTGTGTAAATGGGATTCTAACTAATACGGCTATGTTTGCTTCTCCGTGAATCCAACATGTGTTTTTGATACAATCACTGCCCTCAAATGATTCCCTTCTCTACTTCTCTGTTTTCTAAATGCTCTCTTTTTTTTTTTTTTTTGTCGTCGAGGTTGTCCTGCCGAATACCACAGTCAGGACTGTGAAAACCCCTTCGACGTCTTCCAGGGCTGCATGCGTCTCCTTGCTGTGGACAACCAGCTGGTGGATCTCATCACGGTGCAGCAAAGACTGCTGGGAAATTACAGCCAACTGCAGATCGACATGTGTGGCATCATCGACAGGTCAGAACCCGTCGAAGCCCATCTCGTTTGGGCAATCGTAGTTTTATCTTCCCTGTCTGACTGTGTCGCTCAGATAAGCCTTCGCGCTTCATTTCGTCCACATAATGCACCAGGTGTTTTCGCCGATCACGTGGTGCTTCAGTGTTTGGAGCGCCGATCCCTCGGGGAGTTTGCTTGAGTCTGGGAATGTTCAGCGCATAACGTTTGGCTCGGATTTAACATATTGTTTTTCTGGTAAAACGATTTCTTTCCTCCTGAGGGAACGCAGTGTTTTGCAACAGCCTCGGAGATACGTTTGCTCTCTTCTGCGGGTGTGTCAGGATGTGAAAATAATGGAGCTGTAATGAATACAAACACTACAGTATGCAGAAGAGCAATTATCAATGTGGCAGAAAACAGTTAACCTTTTTGTCCGATCCAATGACCAAAATACAAGAGAATAAATTAAGATCTTCCACACAGTTGGAATATACAGTAGCATAGGTGTCTGAACACAACTGCATTCCCACATTTACTCTACCAGGAGTGGGGTTCGAACCCACGGGGACATTTGTCCGTTGGAACTTAAGTCCAACGCCTTAACCACTCGGCCATCCTGGTCACACTTCTGCTCTGTTTCCAGTTTTAAGAAAGTCTCTATTTTAATATGTCCACATGCTGATGAAGAACACTGAAATGCAGTTGTTCACATGTACGTAAACATCACTAATATCTAATCACTGACATTAAAGTGCCAAAGATCAAATGGTTAAACCTCTCCAGTACGACCACATGAGGCATTAGTGCTGCACGACGATTCAGTTCATTTTTATTTGCAGAGTCGTTCCGTGTGTCGAGTCATGGCTGTTTATATAGTCGAGTCAAGATATTAAGGCAGCTTCATCATTTCACTCTGTGTCCAGTTAAAAGCCAAAAATTTGAACTTCATTTGAAGAACATCAAATGACAGTCAGCAGAGGAAAACATATCAAGGTTTTGCTATTGAGATCTTAATTTAAACATGTTATTATTGTAGTTTTAGTCCATTTGTTCCATTCTTGTGAAAGCAGTTCTTAAAAGTTGCTGCAAATACTAATTTTAACAGGCTAGAATTTGGTGTTTAAAGATCACTGTAACCTCACAAAACACGTTTCTGACATTTCAACTCAATTATTCCGTTGCTAATAATGACTGAAATTCATTAAATGTCCTCAGAGTTTCAGTAAACAAGGCAACGGGACGTCTACGTTCTTGCAGAAGATTAAAAAAAATAATTTGTGTATGTTTTTTAACTGAAACCGCAGGGATTTCAATCACCTGCGTGACTGAGAGTATACACAGACGTACAATGAAATGATGAAGTGGTGACATTTTAAATCCAAAAGGTCAGACATGGATGTCATCTGTCCGGAGAGACATTCATTCAAGAGAAATGTAAACAGCATGTTGATTTGAAAAGGTGCGATTAGTCTCAACCAGTCGCTCACATGAAGGTCAAGGTCAAATCTGTTAAATATCAAACCACACAAGGGCAATATGTCACAATATATGTGTAACATTGAGCTTAAAGGTGATGTGCTGCACATGTAAATTCATCATCTGCAGATCACTCAGTGAGACTACCAGGAGTGGGGTTCGAACCCACGTGGACATTTGCCCATTGGATCTTAAGTCCAACGCCTTAACCACTCGGCCATCCTGGTGTTTTATGAGTGGTTGTCTGCTACATTTTATTGTTCCATGATGTGAAATTTCGAATGATACATGTGGCAGTTAAGACTAAATGCAATTAATGTGATTTGTACTCACAGGAAAATGAAAACCAGCCATCCTTAGTCATTTTTTGGTTGGTTTTTTTTTTTTGTCCATCTGCAAAAAACTAACCATGACCAACAAAGGTCAATCTGTTAATAATCTGATGACACAAAGCTACACGTTACAATACAAGTACCTTAAGTTTATAAAAGCTTTAGCACTCTCTCATGCTGCACAAAAACTGAGGTTACATTCTGCATTATTGTCACTTTGTGTGCACTTTAATACCCTCAAGTTGACATGGAAGATGATATGCTAGCAAATACAATTGATGATTTACAGTTTTTCTCAGTCGCTTTGGTTCATTTCTGAGATCAGAATTGAAATTCTCAAAAGTACTTGTTCAATCTGCACATCATTGTGTCACTTGTGCACATCAAAATAGCAGTTTCTTATTTCTTTGAACAAGTTGCAAATGATGCAAATGATTATGTGCAATTCTCTGCTGTTTCCTGCATTAACAATTACTTATGTTGATTTAAAAGTATTTTAATGGGTCTCTGTTGAATAGTCTCATCCTCCACAACATTTAGGCATTAGTTCATCACATATGTCTTTACATGCAAAATGGTTGAACAAGTTGTCATAATATGTCAGGATATTTCTATGCATTTCCATTAGACTTTTTTTCTAAATCTGTCCTGAATTGGTAAATTGCTCCCAGGTGAATCTTGACTTTCTTTAACAAAGGGAAATGTGTGAAGGGTTTGGGTTTTCTGAATCACTCAAAGACACAAGAGAAGATGATGTGGATGAGAATTTGTGGCCCAACAGACAGGAATGTTAGGAGGTGTAGGAAGTCTGCACTAGAATTCCTACAGCTGCATGTACAGTTTTCAGTAAGAAGATTGTCCTATGTTCACATTTATACTTTTGCTTTTTTGTTTTTTTTTTCTGTGCTATGCAGCACTGTTTTCCTTTCTGTATCACAATGACATGGTCTGCCAACAAATTACAACACAAACAGTAAAAGCGTAAATGTGAATCTTGTCCAGTCTCTTGCAATCAGTCTCCCACATACACTAACTTACAATTTGCAATAATTGTCATCAAAACTTTAGCCATAATGTAAACATGAGAACATCCCTCCAAAGTACACTGTTATAATGACAACATGACTGAAGAATTTGACTGTTTTATCCACACACAATGACACCAGGACTTTTCATTCAGATGCCACTGACATGTTCATTGACACAGATATTTCCTTTTGAGAGATGAACCAAGGATTTTGAGCAAGAGACTGGCTTTTGCAGGTAATCCATGGTGTTTTGCTTTTTGTACAAATTGTTTTGAGAAATGCACTTATTGTTTTGCAAATGTCGAAGGTGATTCGAGAAATGTACCAGAGTGACTGAGAAAAACTGTAATATCAGAGAAACTGAATTCCCTCCCTGAGGCTGAAAGATCATGAACTTCTGTTGTGTCCATAAGCAACGAGGTTGAGAAGGAGCACTTACAATGTAGACTAGCCCTGGCTGGACATGTGGTGAGACACAATGAAGCGGCTGGTTGAGTACTGTTATGGAAACTTGATGCTGTCAGAAGGGTTGGCAGGCCTACCACAACGTTAAGGAAGGTGCTAGAAGAAGACACTGGTCTGGAAGACAAAGACTACAATGCTGGACAGAGAGATCTGGATGAAGAATTTTATTCACGTCACCGATTCCATTGGATGCAACTGACTGACTGAAGTTAACATGTCCAACACTGGATCTTCTTATAGGAAACTGCATCTGGTGTTAAGCAGCTAAAGCTAATGTGGTGCCAGTTACACTAATACAGCTTATCAATCAATGGCTCTGGCAGCTGAATGGTTTTATAGATTTCATGTCAAGAATAGGATTTAAACCTGCAGCAGCGTTTGTCTATTGCAGCTACATCCTCTCAGCACACCCTCTTACATCAGCTGCTCACTTTTAATCTACAAGACTGACACAATAAAGACACTAATTTTATTGTATCTTGAATGCAACACCAAACCTCTCAGACTGATGCAATCAAGCTATGCAAAAAAACAAAAAAAAATAGACGCGTCACTGATAAGCAGCACATTTTTCTTTTATCTTGAAATATTAAAAAGTCATTTTTGTTTTTCTTATTAGATTTTCTTGAAAAAGTAGAGATCATGATGAGACTGAATTTTAAATCCACAAAGATCAGAGTTAAGATTTTAACCGCAGGTGAGAGAATCGGTCGTTTTCTATTAGCTTTTTGACCTTGATGGATTCAATGTAGAGACGCCAGTGCAGCTGAGAGAGCCAGAGTCATGTTCTGTCAGTCAGTAGTGAGGCACATTTTTTAATTCTTTCTGGCCTTTTGGTTGTTTTGTCACGTAACTTTATATGAGACTCAACTTTTGTGGAAGTGAAATGTAATTTTTCTTTTTCTTTGATTTTTGTGGCAGAGTAATTTATTTGTGAGGTGAAGCGTTGTGGCGTGTTGGATCCAGGAAAGTAACAAAGAAAGACACACAAGGAAATAAGAAGCACACTAACAGTATTTCCATTAAGGAATGGAGAATTATTGTGCAGTGGATATCTGAGGTGTGAAATAACCACTCACCACCGTGTTTGTTTCTTTCTCCCTGATATCTGGAAAATCAACATTTCCAGAAGGTTTTTTCTCTCATCTTTCTCACGTAAAATGCTATTCTTACTTGTGTGAAGTATTTTCAAATGAATAATCGGGATTTTTAAATCGCAAATTTTGCAATCCAGGATCAGTTAATCCACCAGCCTGAGGCCACTTTAATAGGTTGTATTTGAAAGGACAAAAAAAAAAAAAAAAAGAAAGGACAGAAAACTACACACAAACAAACAAACAAACAAACAAACAAACAATATAATCTTCTTCTATTTTTAATTTCTTTTCAAAAGTGAAACCCTGCATCTGATCTGCAACCAGAAAATGCGAACTAAATAAACTGCAGATATTTTGAACATGTTTTTTAAATCATAAAAATGCTAAATATCCAGTGAAAATGAGACCAGCTTTATTGCTCATTCCTTGTAACAGTGACACTGATATTTTATGGGAACAAAATTTCTTTTTATTAAACTCAAATGCTTGATTGGTAGCCTAATGTCTCGCTGCTTTATCAGTAAACATATCATATGCAAAATATAAAAGAAATGTTTATATACCACAGGACACAAATGTTGTATTATGTGGCCAGCTTTAAAGTTTTATCACATTTTGTTCCTCAGATCCACCATAGATCCAGCGTTCTCACTTGGGGTGGATTGCAAATATTCAAATCCTTAGAATAGCGTTACTTTTTAACCAACAACTGAGTAAGAAAAAGATGGCTTTTACCTTTCTGACATGCTTCAACCGCATCTGCAATCTTCCTCAGAGCATTATGTGACCGTTGTCATTTAAAAAGTAACACTATTCTGAAGTAAGAATCATCAAAATTAACATAATCCACTTGATAATCAAATCCAACTACAAAAGTTTTAAAAAAACACTTACTGGGAATTTCATCCAGATCAAAACCAAGACAGGTTTATGTGTTCTTATGCAAATTCAGAATACTTTATCGTTTTGAACAACCTGATTTCAAGATTTAATCTGATGGGATGACCAAAATCCGCTCAGATTTCTTCTTAATAACTGCTCCTCAATTCATCTTCCAAGGACCATGAATGCATCGACTATTATGCAGCCAATCTAATATCTGTTGAGATATTTCAGTTTAGTAATAGTATGACCGACCGATACACCATCATTGCATCCCATTGCTGGACCCAGGACATCATTAAAAAGATGAAAGGAAATTATCACAGCTTTCACTAGCCGTATTCTATAGATAAATGCAGAATGAAAGGTAGAAAAGAGTTCATCATCTTACCTTATCACCAGCTTAGATCAGGAAAATGAGTCACGTGGAGTTAAAGCATCACCTGCTGTCTCTCTGATACACCAAAAACACAATTAAATGGATGATTACAGCAATTATAAACACTCCCCTCAATAGCAACCAGCAAAGACACCCTCATGCATGATATAAATATACACATATAAACGAATACTATGCACACACCAGCTACACATTTTTACTAGAGAAAGAGAATCTACTCCAGTGCTTTTAATTAAATAATGTTCTTTCTCTACATTTTATCACATAATTATTCAGCAGTATTCAGCTGATGCAGAGATCTGACTGCTTACTGGAACAGAACAAGAAAAAAATCATATTTCCCACAGTACGTTCCCACTGATTAAATTCAGGGTCTGTGAGATAGGAAGTTTAAAGGAAAATGGAGTCAGAGTCAAACCTTCCAAACTCTTCTCTGACCTCAGAACAGGCCATTAACTCAGTGTTTATGTGTCTGTATCCAGGTCTAATAGCAGACTAACCTCATGCAATGAGCACAATCGAGAAGCAGCCACCCATTTAATTGACTTGACCTGTCAGTTACAGGACTGGAACTGAATCAACACAGATCTAATTTACCGCAGGTCTAACTCATGTTAACACTGCAAGCAACGTGATCACAAAGACATGATAGAGGTCCAGTAAAACATAACACCAGGTGTGGGGTTCAGACTCAGTTACACAATAAACGCTCAGCCGTCCCAGTTTAATTTATTATTTTATTAAATTAATTCCTGATGAGAGAAGCGTAAAGGGAAACATGTTTGATGACTGTAGTTCTGACAATAGAGACTGAATAGCAGGAGTGGGATTTGAACCCATGAGGACTTATGTGAATCTTATCATTGTATCTTGAGTGCAACACTTTGACCACTCAACCATCCTGGTCCAACCTTTTCTGGCTTTTATTGTCAATGCAAATCTGTCCAACATGGTAACAGTGAGGCAGATTTGTAAACAGCATGCTGATTTGATTAAAATCCAGATGCCTCTATTAATTATTTACACAACATGCCTGGCTAAAAACATTCCAAAGAAAAAACTATCTGAACTTTGCAAGTTGAATGTGTGAAACCTCCAGAGGTTTTGGACACTAGTGCTGCACAAGATGAGGTCCAACTTTAAAATTTCCAAGTAGAACTTTTAAAATTGTGTTTGGCTCTAGATGCTACAGAGAGAACAAGATGCAACCTTACATTTCAGAACACCTTTGATGGACTTCTTGCACTTGCTAGCATACTCTCAACTAAAACGGCAAGTCTCTGTCAACTGGGAGGTTTCCTTTCTGGGATAATTCATTTTCCGTTTATTAAAACAAAATTACAGCACCTTGACACATTCCCTAAGTTCAAGTGGCTCATTTTTTTCTTCACAGGAGAAAACAAATGATGACAGAAGAGGCCTTAACATAGTGTTTTACATCAATTTATAATATTTTGCACAGTAGCCTACTAAAAACCATTATTACTACTTGTTTCAAATGTGCAATAAACCCACAAATCCTGGGTCCACCTGGAGTCAAGCACCCCTCCTACATGTTACTTCTATTTATATACTGTCCTTAGACCTTTTAATTCTCCTTTTTTTATTGTAAACACCAATAATTTTTTACTTTTGTTGTAAAAAAAAAAAAAGCATTTTTTTAACCTTATCTCTAAGCCTGTCCATCATACTTGGTCATGTAGGAGGTCGAGGTTTTTCAAATTCAGAGTTGTCTGTAGAGCACCATT